>NC_084611.1:85790101-85877601 GCF_033978795.1 Nerophis ophidion
GGACAAGATCAGCGCGTCGTCCTGTTGACCCGGCCGGGCGTGCGACACGCCGCACAGAGGAAGGAACCATCCCTCAGCCGTCGGCCACGCCCACAACTGATTTGTCCTTGGTGACAACTTGACTCTCCTCCAGTGAAGTGGGCGTGGCTTAATTGCTGTCACCAGCTGTCCGTCAAACTGCAGACACGGAGGAAATTGTCTTTAATTTATTTTGTATGTAAATTTGTAAACATTCATCGCGGCTTATTGATTGGCTGACATGCCTGACTGTAGCTCCGCCCCCTTCAACCCAGCTTTCATCCTATGGTACTTTTGGAATTTGTATTAATTATCACCAAAATAACACATATTCTTCTTGTAGTCAAATTGTTTGGTCAAACGAGACATAAAATGTCATGTTTACCTTTAAAAAGTCAACACTGCTCATTTCAGAGGGTTTTAAAGATGATATTGGATCCCAGTGGAGCACTTTAGTAAGTACTTTTGAATAAAATACGCCATAATTGTCAAGTTTTTACAAGGTAAATCATGCTTGGATTTATGTTGATCTGTGATACCACTGATTTTTTTTCCGAGTAAAATTCAGGCGATTCCGATCCTTATGTGCTACCTAAAATGTGTGGGCTAAAATTTAAAAAGAATGTACCGTATTTCCTTGAATTGCCGCCGCCGGGGCGCTAATTAATTTAAAACCTCTTCTCACTCCTGCGCTTACCAAAGGCATGCGGTAAAAGTAAGCATGCTCTAGTTATTTTGAAACCTCTTCTCACTCCGGCACTTACCAAAGGCATGCAGTAAAAATTTGAGTGTGATGTAAGCTTGGACCTTAAATCCTACTGAATAGCTCTTAATTTTTTTTCCTTTTATGCGATTTCAAATTACCAGTATTGAAATCAGCCTCCTGCTTTTTGAAAATGATGACAGAGAAAGTGTCACTCGTGACGTCACAAGTTTGACCCGGCGGTAATACTAAGCATGCGCTAATTATTTTGGGAAGCGAGTTTGTAGTAATTCAAGGCAGGCGCAAACTATTCAAGGAAATACGGTATTTCAAAATGATAAAAATCAAAGGGAAAAAACAAATGATTGTGTTATTTTGCACTTAATGTGTACTATTTCAGTAATTTATAAAGTCATTTTAGTTGCCAATATTTTTTTTAAATTGTAGCTGAGATAGGCTCCAGCGGAATAAGCGGTAGGAAATGGATGGATAAAGACTGAATGACTTGAGCACAGCACAATGTGCCGCTGCGTACTTTACCTAGGCGGAAGAAAAAGTAGTTCCCACCAATCGCGTTTAATTTTGACAAGGTCTTAATGATTTAGTTATTTAAAATCGTGTTAATGTATACAATATGTCAGACTAAAGTATCGGTGTTTTGATTTGAGCATTGATATTAGAGCAGGGGTCAGCAACCTTTTTGAAACCAAGAGCTACTTCTTGGGTACTGATTAATGCAAAGGGCTACCAGTTTGATACACACTTAAAAAAAATTGCCAGAAATAGCCAATTTGCTCAATTTACCTTTAATGAATAAATCTATATACCGGTATAAATTAAAAAAATGGGTATTTCTGTCTGTCATTCCGTCGTACATTTTTTTTCCTTTTACGGAAGGTTTTTTGTAGAGAATAAATGATTAAAAAAAACACTTAATTGAGCGGTTTAAAAGAGGAAAAAACAGGAAAAAAATTAAAATTTTATTTTGAAACAGTTTATCTTCAATTTCGACTCTTTAAAATTCAAAATTCAACCAAAAAAAGAAGAGAAAACCAGCTAATTCAATTTTTTTTTTTTTTAATTAAAAAAGAGTTTACGGAACATCATTAGTAATTTTTCCTGATTAAGCTTAATTTTAGGATTTTGATGACATGTTTTAAATAGGTTAAAATCCAATCTGCACTTTGTTAGAATATATAACAAATTGGACCAAGCTATATTTCTAACAAATATAAATCATTATTTCTTCTAGATTTTCCAGAACAAAAATTTTAAAAGTAATTCAAAAGACTTTGAGATAAGATTTAAATTTGATTCAAAAGATCTTCTAGATTTGCCAGAATATTTTTTTGGAATTTTAATCAAGTTTGAAGAAATATTTCACAAATATTCTTCGTCGAAAAAACAGAAGCTAAAATGAAGGATGAGGTGGCGACTTGTCCAGGGTGTACCCCACCTTCCGTCCGATTGTAGCTGAGATAGGCGCCAGCGCCCCCCCGCGACCCCAAAAGGGGATTAAGCGGTAGAAATGGATGGATGGAAAATATATTTATTTTTCTTTACAATAAAAAAAAAAAATCACTTGAACATTGATTTAAATAGTCAGGAAAGAAGAGGAAGGAAGTTAAAAAATAAAAATATGTTTAAAAATCCTAAAATCATAATTTTTTCTCTAAAATTGTCTTTCTGAAAGTTATAAGACGCAAAGTACAAAAAAATCTATGAATTTATTTAAACAAGTGAAGACCAAGTCTTTAAAATAGTTTCTTGGATTTTCAAATTCTATTTGAGTTTTGTCTCTCTTAGAATTAAAAATGTCGAGCAAAGTGAGACCAGCTTGCTAGTAAATAAATACAATTTAAAAAAATAGAGGCAGCTCACTAGTAAGTGCTGCTATTTGAGCTATTTTTAGAACAGGCCAGCTGAATATTTTCATATCGATCAGCCTATCACTAGTATTGATGTTTATCAGCAAACTAAACAATTTAATGTAATTGTAAAAAAATTGAGAATCTGGTGTCAAACTGTTCTTTGTTAATCGAACATCTAACTGTGAAAGATCACAATAAGCAGTTTTGATGCTCAAGTGTGCTAAAATAAAGACAAACGACAACACGTAAATTCCCGCTCCAGTCCGTCCGAAATCTCGCGTGAACAAACGTGATCTTACAAAACCGAGGAAGAAGAAGATATAATGACATCAATCAGAAAAAGAAAAGGGACAAATGGAAGAAGCGCTTAAATTGGGGGCTATTTTGGACTGAAAAATCCTGGACAAAAAGAAAAGACTGGGAAAAGTCGCGGTCTTCAAAATCTACGGAACGAGTTAAGGTAAGTTGTTCTCAAATGAAGCTAACTAGCCTAGCGAGCTGCTGCCACTAAACGTGACCTAGCTAATAGCTAATGGCTGTTTTTGTCTTTTCCAACAAACTTCGACTTATTTTATATCCAAGCGGTAGGAAATGGATGGAATATTCATTTTGGTCTGGCGTGTGGTACGAACGTTTCCCAATAAATTGGCTCCAAAACAAGTGGTGGCCGACCATAAACTATTCATGTGTTGTGGGAATGACGTCATCGCGCGGTGAACGTGACTTAGTACAGAACCTAGCCAATCAAAAGAAGCTAAATTAAAAACTTTAAAAACACGTTGACGAGAGGAGAATTTTGTTTTGTTTCGGATGTTTTTTATTCAAACATGGATGAACATACCCTGCTTTTGATACCGCGTGTCAAATTGCTTGTTTTTACATTGAAACTTTTATTAGTAGATTGCACAGTACAGTACATATTCCGTACAATTGACCACTAAATGGTAACACCCCAATAAGTTGTTTAACTTGTTTAAAGGCCTACTGAAAGCCACTACTACCGACCACGCAGTCTGATAGTTTATATATCAATGATGAAATATTAACATTGCAACACATGCCAATACGGCCTTTTTAGTTTGCTAAATTGCAATTTTAAATTTCCCGAGAAGTGTCGTGTATGATGACGCTTGTGTTTGACGTCTTGGGTTGTAGCGGACATTATTTTCCAGCCCGATCCAAGCTATAAGTAGTCTGCTTTAATCACATAATTACACAGTATTCCGGACATTTGTGTTGCTTAATCTTTTGCAATTTGTTCAATTAATAATGGAGAAGTCAAAGTAGAAAGATGGAGTTGGGAAGCTTTTAGCCTTTAGCAACACAAACACATGGTGTTTCCTTGTTTAAAATTCCCGAAGGTGAAGCTTTACTATGGAACAGAGCGGTCAAGCGAACATGGATCCCGACCACATGTCAACCGGCAGGTTTCGGTGAGAAAATTGTGGTAATAAGTCGGCTCTTACCGTAGTTATGAGCGGAGCTTGCATCCTCCTGCAGCTGCGGACTATTACCTCCTCCCACCGGAGACACTGGCGGTCACCCCACCCGTGGCCACACCCCTTCCGACTTTCAGGTACTATATAATCTCACTAAAACACTAGTAACACAATAGGCAGATAAGGGATTTTCCAGAATTATACTAGTAAATGAGTCTAATAACATCTGAATCGCTCTCATCTTTCTTTTCTAGTCCTTCTCTCTCAATTTTCTCATCCACGAATCTTTCATCCTCGCTCAAATTAATGGGGAAATTGTCGCTTTCTCGGTACGAATCGCTCTAGCTGCCGGTGGCTATGATTGTAAACAATGTGAGGATGTGAGGAGCTCCACAACCGGTGACATCACGCGCACATCGTCTGCTACTTCCGGTAAAGGCAAGGCTTTTTTATTAGCGACCAAAAGTTGCAAACTTTATCGTCGATGTTCTCTACTAAATCCTTTCAGCAAAAATATGGCAATATCGTGAAATGATTAAGTATGAAACATAGAATGGACCTGCTATCCCCGTTTGAATAAGAAAATCTCATTTCAGTAGGCCTTTAAGTCGGGGTCCACGTTAATTAATTCATGGTACAGTTGCTACACTAGATCACGTGACAGATTGTCATACTTGCCAACCTTGAGACCTCCGAATTCGGAAGATGGGGGGGGCTGTATGTAGTAGCGTCCCAGAAGAGTTAGTGCTGCAAGGGGTTCCAGAAGGGGTGTAATGATACGTGAATTTGTACTGAACCGTTTCGGTACGGGGGTTTACCGAACAAGCTTCTAAGCTAAAGTCTTAACAAGCTGCTTTGCTTCTTCTGCCTCTGTCTCAGCACCCAGCATTGTCCCACCCACACAACCATCTGATTGGTTACATATATGGCGGTAACAGCCAATCAGCAGTGCGTATTCAGAGCGCATGTAGTAAATGCTTCAGCGTCAAGCAGATAGGTGTTTAGCAGGTGAGCATAAGGCAGCGTACTCTCCCCAAATGATAATAAACACCTTCCAGTCAACTACTAGTAACATCACTATGAGCCCGTTGACCTTCTAGAAACTTAATTGCGGCTCAGATCGCTTGCAGTTCTGGCTTGAGGTGAAGGCTAATTACCTTTTAGCATAACGTTAGCTCATTTTGCGGTGTGTGTGAGTTTTATGGACAGAAAAGCTTTGAATGGCAGGGTCCCTGCTATCACATGTTGATAAAAATATAACATTTACATAATAAAAAATCAACCAAAGGCTTCCCAAATGCTGTGATAAATTAAACATGATGAATTGACTTAAAACTGTTTAATGTTGAATTTCTTATATGTAGGAGAAAAGTTTTGTCATTTTATTTAATCTGAGCAACAATTTGAGGCAGTTTAATGTTAATTAATGTGGGCAGAAATATTATAGTGTTCCCAATGTTTAAATGATAAAGCCATTGTTTACAAATTTGGTAGATAAATAACCGAACAATTTATTTTTTGTTGTTTTCTTACTATACCGAAAATGAAACGAACCGTGACCTCTAAACCGAGGTACGTACCGAACGGAAATTTTTGTGTACCGTTACACCCCTAGGTTCCGGGTATTTGTTCTGTTGTGTTTATGTTGTGTTACGGTGCAGATGTTCTCCCGAAATGTGTTTGTCATTGTTGTTTGGTGTGGGTTCACAGGCGCATATTTGTAACAGTGTTAAAGTTGTTTATACGGCCACCCTCAGTGTGACATGTATGGCTGTTGACCAAGTATGCCTTGTGTGTGTCTGTTAAAAGACGTAGATATTCTGGGATTGAGCCAACGCTGTTAATATGGAGGAAAAGCGTACGTGACGTGAGGTTGTAAAGAAGGTTAAATGCAGTGCCTGTAATCTCCCAATATTGTTGTCCGGGTGGAAAGCGGGAGAAATTCGGGAGAATGGTTATCCTGAGAGATTTTCGGGAGGGGCACTGAAATTTGGGACTCTCCCGGAATAATCGGGAAGGTTGGCAAGTATGCAGATTGTCAATCATACCTTTTAACTGCCTGAATGTTTTAAATCTTTATGTAGGCTCTGTAACATCCATCCATCCATCCATCTTCTTCCGCTTACCCGAGGTCGGATCGCGGGGGCAGCAGTCTAAGCAGGGAAGCCCAGACTTCCCTCTCCCCAGCCACTTCGTCTAGCTCTTCCCGGGGGATCCCGAGGCGTTCCCAGGCCAGCCGGGAGAGATAGTCTTCCCAACGTATCACAATTTTCCCATCCAAAAACTTGCTGGTTGACGTAGAGAATTATGTTCGCTTGACCGCTCTGTGTTAAAGGGGAACATTATCAAAATTTCAAAAGGGTTAAAAACAATAAAAATCAGTTCCCAGTGGCTTGTTGTATTTTTTGAATTTTTTTTCCAAATTTTACCGGTCTCGGAATATCCCTAAATAAAGCTTTAAAGTGCCTTATTTTTGCTACCTTCGAAACCACTATCCATTTCCCTGTGACGTCACACAGTGCTGCCAATGTAAATAAACAATGGGAATACCACAGCAAGATATAGTGACATTAGCTCGGATTCAAACTCGGATTTCAGCGACTTAAGCGATTCAACAGATTACGCATGTATTGAAACGGATGGTTGGAGTATGAAAGTATTGAAGAAGAAACCGAAGCTATTGAGCGAATAGCTATTGACGCTATTCATAGCCATAGCATGGCCGAATAGCTGCGTTAGCATCGCCGGTAAAATGTGCGGACCAAACGATCAGGACTTTCGCATCTCGTGACACTGGAGCAACTTAAATCCTTCGATTGGTAAGTGTTTTTTTCTCATTAAATGTGGGTGGAAGGAAACGTAATATAGTTGCAAATGCATCTGCGAGTTATCCATACATCTCTGTTCCGTGTCTGCTTTAGCACCGCCGGTAAATAGTATGTTAGCATCGATTAGCATAGCATGTTAGCATCGATTAGCTGGCAGTCAACATCAACAAAACTCACCTTTGGGATTTCGTTGACTTTATCATTGCAAATGCATCTGCAGGTTATCCATACATCTCTGTGCCGCGTCTGTCATCGCCGGTAAAATGTCTACTTTCGCATCTTCGGGCCAGTGGTGCAACTTGAATCCCTCCCTGTTAGTGTTGTTACACCCTCCGACAACACACCCACGAGGCATGATGTCTCCAAGGTTCCAAAAAACTGTCGAAAAAACGGAAAGTAACAGAGCTGAGACCCGGTGTTTGTAATGTGTAGAACATGAAAATGGCGGGTGTGTTACCTCGGAGAGGTCACGCTCTGACGTCATCGCCACCAGAGTAATAAACAGAAAGGCGTTTAATTCGCCAAAATTCACCCATTTAGAGTTCGGAAATCGGTAAAAAAAATAAATGGTCTTTTTTCTGCACCATCAAGGTATATATTAACGATTGCATAGGTCTGGTGATAATGTTCCCCTTTAAGAGAACTTCAGAGTGTCCTAAGTGGTTAGGAGTTGCCAGATGGGGGATGGCACTGAGGCGAGAGAGACGTGTCGAACGTTCAGGGAGCGGAAGGATGTCCTGGCTTTGTTTGATGAAGAGCAGCTGATCAAACAGTATCGTTTAGACAGCGCGGGTATTATTTTTGTCACAGATTTAATAAGGGTGGTCATCTCATCAGCAACATCACGCAGCAGAACTTTCACTAAAGGTCATCACAATGCTTCGAAATCTTGCCTAATTAATGATTTGGAAAGAAAAGGGAAACATTTATTTTTGATTCATTGCCAATATTGTTTGTTTTGTATTATTTTGTAGTTTATTGTCAAAATATACTCTCCCATTGTCCACTTAAAGGGGAACATTATCACAATTTCAGAGGGGTTAAAACCAATAAAAATCAGTTCCCAGTGGCTTATTTTATTTTTCAAAGTTTTTTTCAAAATTTTACCCGTCCCGGAATATCCCTAAAAAAAAGCTTTAAAGTGCTCGATTTTCGCTATTGGCGAAGCCACTGTCCATTTCCCTGTGATGTCATACAGCGATTCCAATACAAACAATGGGAATACCACAGCAAGATATAGCGACATTAGCTCGGATTCAGACTCGGATTTCAGGCGATTCAACAGATTACGCATGTATTGAAACAGATGGTTGGACTATGGAGGCAGATAGCAAAAACGAAATTGAAGAAGGAACTGAAGCTATTGGCGGCATGGCGTAGTGGGTAGAGCGGCCGTGCCAGAAACCTGAGGGTTGCAGGTTCGCATCCCACCTATTGACATCCAAAAAAGCGCTGCCGTTGTGTCCTTGGGCAGGACACTTCACCCTTGCCCCCGGTGCCGCTCACACAGGTGAATGAATGATTGGTGGTGGTCGGAGGGGCCGTAGGCGCAAACTGGCAGCCACGCTTCCGTCAGTCTACTCCAGGGCAGATGTGGCTACAGATGTAGCTTACCACCACCAGGTGTGAATGAATGATAGGTTCCAACTTGTCTGTGAGCGCATTGAGTATCTAACAATAGAAAAGCGCGATATAAATCTAATCCATTATTATTATTATTACTATTGAGCAAATAGCAATTGACGCTATTCGGCCATGCATGTCTGCGTTAGCATCGCCAGGTAAAATGTGCAGACCAACTGATCAGGACTTTCGCATTGACACTGGATCAACTTAATTCCGTCGATTGGTAAGTGTTTGTTTCGCATTAAATGTGGGTGGAAGGAAACGCTGGATGCAAATACAACTACAAATGTACATACAGCTAGCCTAAATAGCATGTCAGCATCGATTAGCTGGCAGTCATACCGCGACCAAATATGTCGGAGTAGCACATAACTCAATAACATCAACAAAACTCACCTTTGGGATTTCTTTGACTTTATCGTTGGGAATGCATCTGCTTTGAGTGTCGCAGGAGATCCACACATTCTTGTCATCTCTGTGCCATCTCTGTCGTAGCATCGCCGGTAAAAACCAAACGAGGGACTTTCGCATCTCTTGATACTGGAGCAACTTAAATTTGTTGATTGGTAAGTGTTTGTTTGGCATTAAATTTGGATGGAGGGAAAGGCTGGATGTAGCTACAAATGAGGCATAATGCTGCAATATGTACACACAGCTAGCCTAAATAGCATGTTAGCATCGATTAGCATGCCGTGCTAATCGATGCACATTCTACGTAAATCAACTTGAATCCGTCCCTGATCGTGTTGTTACACCCTCTGACAACAGACCAACGAGGCATGATGTCTCCAAGGTACCGAAAAACTGTCGAAAAAACGGAAAATAACAGAGCTGATTTGACTTGATGCGTGTGATGTGGTAGGGAAAAATGGCGTTGACTACCGATGTGACGTCACGTTCTGACGTCGTCGCTACAAGAGCGATAAACAGAAAGGCGTTTAATTCGCCAAAATTCACCCATTTAGGGTTCGGAAATCGGTTAAAAAAATATATGGTCTTTTTTCTGCACCATCAAGGTATATATTGACGCTTACATAGGTCTGGTGATAATGTTCCCCTTTAAATATTTCAAAGATATTTCTTTATTCTTAGACAAGGGATTCCTTTCCGTGATTGGTCATTTCTATGGAAACAGAAATAACGTCACCTAAAATTCCGTTTACGGCATATAGTAATGTCGTAATTCAGCTATGAGTGTGACACTTAAAGGGGAACATTATCACAATTTCAAAAGGGTTAAAAACAATAAAAATCAGTTCCCAGTGGCATGTTGTATTTTTTGAAGTTTTTTTAAAAATTTTACCGGTCTCCGAATATCCCTAAAAAAAGCTTTAAAGTGCCTTATTTTCGGCTCTTTGCGAAGACACTGTCCATTTCCCTGTGTCGTCACACAGTGCTGCCAATGTAAACAAACAATGGGAATACCACAGCAAGATATAGCGACATTAGCTCGGATTCAGACTCGGATTTCAGCGGTTTAAGCGATTCAACAGATTACGCATGTATTGAAACAGATGGTTGGAGTATGAAAGTATTGAAGGAGAAACTGAAGCTATTGAGCGAATAACTATTGACGCTATTCATAGCCATAGCATGGCCGAATAGCTGTGTTAGCATCGGCGGTAAAATGTGCGGACCAAACGATCGGGACTTTCGCATCTTGTGACACTGGAGCAACTTAAATCCACCGATTGGTAAGTGTTTTTTTTTCGCATTAAATGTGGGTGGAAGGAAACGTAATATAGTTGCAAATGCATCTGCAGGTTATCCATACATCTCTGTGCCATGTCTGCTTTAGCACCGCCGGTAAATAGCATGTTAGCATCAATTAGCGTAGCATTTTAGCATCGATTAGCTGGCAGTCAACATCAACAAAACTCACCTTTGTGATTTCTGTGACTTTATCGTTGAAAATACATCTGCAGGTTATCCATACATCTCTGTGCCATGTCTGCTTTAGCACCGCCGGTAAATAGCATGTTAGCGTCGATTGGCGTAGCATCTTAGCATCGATTAGCTGGCAGTCACGCCGCGACCAAATATGTCTGATTAGCACATAAGTCAACATCAACACAACTCACCTTTGTGATTTCGTTGACTTTATGGTTGCAAATGCATCTGCAGGTTATCCATACATCTCTGTGCCATGTCTGCCTTAGCATCGCCGGTAAAATGTGGAGCCACTTTGGCACATTCAATGGGGGTCTGGCGGCAGACACTTTGGCATCTTCGGGCCAGTGGTGCAACTTGAATCCCTCCCTGTTAGTGTTGTTACACCCTCCGACGAGGCATGATGTCTCCTAGGTTCCAAAAAATAGTCGAAAAAACGGAAAATAACAGAGCTGAGACACAATGTTTACAATGTGTTGAAAATGAAAATGGCGGCTGTATTACCTCGGCGACATCACATTCTGACGTCATCGCCTCCAGCGCGATAAACAGAAAGGCGATTAATTCGCCAAAATTCACCCATTTAGAGTTCGGAAATCTGTTAAACAAATATATGGTCTTTTTTCTGCACCATCAAGGTAAATATTGACGCTTACATAGGTCTGGTGATAATGTTCCCCTTTAAGATTCAGTCCTACACTTCGCTGAAAGTGCAAGACGCTTGATAACTAACTTTTAAGTGCAGCTTTCAGCGAATAATTTCTTTACTCATAAGTCAACTTTTAGCAGACTTCTTAGGAGTAATTCTAAGAAGCTTGATAAATACGGCCCCAGAACTCCAAACTGCAAAACATTAATCCATCACTGTTCCGGCCGCCGACCTCTGACGGAGGCGTGGATTTCCCATCACTCGACGGGAAAACTGTCCGATGTCGTAACAACGTGACCTCAACTTATGCCCGAAGACTTCCTGAGAGAAGACCATTAAGAAAACAAACCGTTTTCAGTCAACGTGGGTTTAATTTGTGCTACAACATTCTTCATCACAACCACGGGACAATTTAAAAAAAAACAAAAAAAACCCTTCTAGAAAGAATGTATTAATGACAGATTTTTTTAATCTTTTGTTTTTTACACAAAATATTTCTTCCAAATGTAAGAAAAAATAGCTTCTAACTAGCCCGGTGAGCAACTAACATAAGCGACGTGCCAAAGGGAGCGAAAGGACGACCTCCTCCGTCTCTGTCGCGCGGCAGAAGCGCGTACTTTAGCATTATAAAAGCTTGAAAGGTTAAAATAAAAAATATTTTTAAGGCTTTTGTCGCGATTTCTGTGCCGAGACGTACAAAACTGTGCACACGTCGCTTATTTCACTCTAAATTAAAACAATCATTTTGTCTACGTTCAGGTTAGCAACTCTGACCCCGCCCACTTGCCTCAGGAAGCCTTGGATGACAAAAATCCTTCATCCCGCAGTTAATTCTGCACCAGCATGAGAAAGTACTCGTAAAGTTCACACTTTGGACCCGAGATCCTTACACGGGATGCAGTCGGCGTGTTCCCGTTTCACAAGTAGTGTTAAAAGTCCGTGACGCTGCAGAAATTTTGCTTGAATTTTAAAAACGACGAAAATCTTCTAGATGAGATTCCCTTCAGGTGTTTTAGTCCGGCGACGGCAAGGTTTCACTTCCTGAGGTCGTGGCTTTGCGACGCCATGGTAACGATGACAGGGTGCTGAGCGGGCGGGATTTTATGATCGTTAGCCCCGCCCTCGTCCTCCATCCTGGGCCGCTTGGCCTGAGACTCGCCGACCATTTCTGCGCCAGGCTGTCGGTTTACCGCCACAGGAGGGGAGCTGGAGGCCTGGGCTGCCAAGATCTGAAGAGGACTGCTCAGACCTGCAAGGAGAAGGAGGGTGGAAGACTTGTTGTTAACCCGATAAAGAAGGAGGCTCTAAAAACAAAAGTGAAGTGAATTATATTTTCTCTAGTGCAGTGAAGTGAAACATATTTATATAGCGCTTTACATAGTGAAACCCAATATCTAAGTTACATTTAAACCAGTGTGGGTGGCACTGGGAGCAGGTGGGTAAAGTGTCTTGCCCAAGGACACAACGGCAGTGACTAGGATGGCGGAAGCGGGAATCGGACCTGCAACCCTCAAGTTGCTGGCACGGCCGCTCTACCAACCGAGCTAAACCGCCTCTAGTGCAGGGGTCACCAAGGCGGTGCCCGTGAGGACCAGATGAGTCGCCCGCTGGCCTGTTCTAAAAATAGCTCAAATAGCAGCACTTACCAGTGAGCTGCCTCTATTTTTTAAATTTTATTTATTTACTAGCAAGCTGGACTCTCTTTGCTTGACATTTTTACTTCTAAGAGAGACAAAACTCAAATAGAATTTGAAAATCCAGGAAAATATTTTAAAGACTTGGTCTTCACTTGTTTAAATAAATTCATTTATTTTTTTTACTTTGCTTCTTATAACTTTCAGAAAGACAATTTTAGAGAAAAAATACAACCTTAAAAATGATTTTAGGATTTTTAAACACATATACCTTTTTACCTTTTCAATTCCTTCCTCTTCTTTCCTGACAATTTAAATCAATGTTCAAGTAAATGTATTTGTTTTATTGTAAAGAATAATAAATACATTTTAATTTAATTCTTCATTTTAGCTTCTTTTTTTTCGACAAAGATGATTTGTGAAATATTTCTTCAAACTTATTGTGATTAAAATTCAAAAAAATTATTCTGGCAAATCTAGAAAATCTGTAGAATTAGATTTTAACCTTATTTCAAAGTCTTTTGAAGTTCTTTTAAAATTTTTGTTCTGGAAAATCTAGAAGAAATAATGATTTGTCTTTGTTAGATATATAGCTTGGTCCAATTTGTTATATATTCTAACAAAGGGCAGATTGGATTTTAACCTATTTAAAACATGTCAGCAAAATTCTAAAATTAATCTTAATCAGGAAAAATTTCTAATTATATTCCAAAAATTGTTTTTTCAATTTTTTCAAAACGATTCAAATTAGTTAGTTTTTCTCTTCATTTTTTTCGGTTGAACTTTGAATTTTAAAGAGTCGAAATTGAAGATAAACTATGTTTCAAAATTTAATTTTCATTTTTTTCGTGTTTTCTCCACTTTTAAACCGTTCAATTAAGTGTTTTTTTCATCATTTATTCTCTACAAAAAACCTTCCGTAAAAGGAAAAAAAAAATGTATGACCCTTTCTTTTATATCCATCCATCTTCTACCGCTTATTCCCTTTCGGGGTCGCGGGGGGCGCTGGCGCCTATCTCAGCTACAATCGGGCGGAAGGCGGGGTACACCCTGGACAAGTCGCCACCTCATCGCAGGGCCAACACAGATAGACAGACAACATTCACACTCACATTCACACACTAGGGACCATTTAGTGTTGCCAATCAACCTATCCCCAGGTGCATGTCTTTGGAAGTGGGAGGAAGCCGGAGTACCCGGAGGGAACCCACGCATTCACGGGGAGAACATGCAAACTCCACACAGAAAGATCCCTAGCCTGGATTTGAACCCAGGACTGCAGGACCTTCGTATTGTGAGGCAGACGCACTAACCCCTCTGCCACCGTGAAGCCCTTTTATATAGATTTATTCATTAAAGGTAAATTGAGCAAATTGGCTATTTCTGGCAATTTATTTAAGTGTGTATCAAACTGGTAGCCCTTGGCATTAATCAGTACCCAAGAAGTAGCTCTTGCTTTCAAAAAGGTTGGTGACCCCTGTTCTAGTGACTCAAAGCGATTTACCAAGCGAAACCCAATATCTAAATTACATTTAAACCAGCGTGGGTGGGACTGGGAGCAGGTGGGTAACGTTTTTTGCCCAAGCACACAACAGCAGTGACTAGGATTGCGGAAGCGGGGATTGAATCTGGAACCCTCAATTTGCTGGCACGGCTGCTCTGCCAACCGAGCTATACCGCCCCTTTGTGTCTTGACATTCTATCGCCATCTTGCCAGGACCACACCTTGACCAAAGCTTTCAACATGGCGTCACATACCTGCGTTATAAGCGGGGCTGGTTGCCATGGCGACGGCGGCATTTGTGTGCTTTCCGTTCTGGGTAACGGCGCGGACAGGAAGTTGATGCAGACCCAGCGCCTTGTTGCGTTCTTCAGCCCCGTGCACGGCGCTGTCCACCGTCTGGATCACCAGCTCCCGGTTCAGCTGCGCCTCTGAGGAGATCACGGCGGCTGTCAATCATCATGCCACGCCCACTTCTTGTCGTTGCCTTACCTCTCAGCTCGCTGTGTTCCATCCTCTGCATCCCTGGCGCCGTGGTGCCGACAGAAGGGGTGCCGTACCCGTTGGGCGGGGCGCTGGTGACCACACGCAGCATGGTGACGGAGGACTGCGGCGGGTTCTGGAGAAAGTGGACGGGCTGGATTTGTCCGCCGCCCGGAACGAGGGCGAGGGCCTTGCCCAATCCGGAAGGCAGGACTACGGTCGGGTGGGAGGGCGCCGCCATGATGACGGGCTGAACGCTGACCGGAGAACCTGCGAGGGACACACCACAACTTTTACTTGGCCTTGTTCGCTTTGCTTGTCAGAGTCGACGCTTATCTCCTTGTATAGTTTAGGCACAGTTTTTGGAGACTCGGCCAATGAGGAACACAGAGTAGAAATGGACAGAGGCCAGCAACAGAAGATCCTGACAAGACCACAGCAACCTGCAAAACTAGTCCTGTCCCACAACTACAACCCACCATTTCCACAGAAATGACCGAATGAGAGTAAACGCCCCTAATTCAGCAACTGATGGACATTGTGGAGTCCGAGAGGCCACTCTAAACAGTCACATGACCTGCCTCATGAAGCCTTTTTAAAAAAAATGATCATGTATCATAGGTTTGTTTTCAAAGTGAGCCTCTGTCAGATGTGGAAGGAGAGACCAGACTCCCCTCTCCTCAGCCACTTCCATATAAACTCATTTAATTAGGGACCGAATGTCCCTTTGGGACAGAGGACCCTATTGAATTTCTAGCATTTTATTCTTTCTTTATTATTATTATTACGCAGCTTTGAGCCGTTATTTTAACCCACTTAACATGCTTCAAAACTCACCAAATGTGACACACATCAGCAGAGGTGGGTAGAGTAGCCAGAAATTGTACTCAAGTAAGAGTACTGTTACTTTAGAGATGTATTAGTCAAGTAAAAGTAAGGAGTAGTCACCCAAATATTTACTTGAGTAAAAGTATGTTGTGAAAAAACTACTCAAGTACTGAGTAACCTCATTACGGCAACAAATAATGCACAAAAACATAAAAATAGCAATGAGCAAATTCAACTAAAACAATAATATATATTAAATAATAATACATTAAAATAAAAAATGGCAAATTGAGCCACAATAACTTAACAGCACCATAGGCTCAGTAGCCATTGATTGATTAGTAGATTGCACAGTACAGTACATATTCCGTACAATTGACCACTAAATGGTAACACCCCAATAAGTTTTTCAACGTTAATCAATTACTTAATAAATGACCAAGTCGAGGTGATCTACCTCATATATACATACACACACATATCATATATATTAATATGTCCAGGGTGTACCCCGCCTTCCGCCCGATTGTAGCTGAGATAGGTGTCAGCGCCCCCTGCGACCTCAAAAGGGAATAAGCGGTAGGAAATGGATGGATGTACATACATACATACATACATATATATATATATATATACAGTATATAATTTATATTTATTTTGCCGTTTTTGTTGAAATGTTAAAGGTGTTTTAATGAATATACATGCATGTTTAACACATAGATTCCTATCTTTCATGAAGACAAGAATATAAGTTGGTGTATTACCTGATTCTGATGACTTGCATTGACTGGAATCAGACGGTATAGTGCTAAAAATGTCCACGTTTTCAAATGGAGGAGAAAAAAAAAGTTCTTCCTTTTTGTCTAATACCACATGAAAGTCGTTGGTTTTTGGCATCTTGTTTGTCCAGCTTCTATATTCGTTTTTATACACTTTACAAGAAATACATTGGCGGCAAACTCCGTAGCTTGCTAGCTTGTTTGCTCTGGCTTTCGGAGACTCTTATTTTGTTAGCGCAGGCGCGATGGAGCGGCAGTTTTATTGTGAAGACAGGAAGTGTGCGATCAGCCTTTAGGCTTTTGACGGGAAGTACGGTTGAAATAAAAAGTGTCTTTTTTCCTTTACACTTTTGATTGATTGATTGAAACTTGTATTAGTAGATTGTACAGTACAGTACATATTTCGAACAATTGACCACTAAATGGTAAGACCCCAATAAGTTTTTCAACTTTTTTTTAAGTCGGATTCGACGTGTGACGGTCATGTGACCGCCTGGCTCTGTTTGATTGGTCCAACGTCACCAGTGACTGCATGTGATTGGTGAAACGCAGACAAGTGTATATCCTACTTTGAAAAACCAAAACAAACATTAATAGATCGATTAAAAAAAAGTAGCGAGTAACGAGCTGAATGTACATGAATGGAGCGGAGTAAAAGTAGCGTTTCTTCTCTATAAATATACTCAACTAAAAGTTAAAGTATGTTGCATAAAAACTACTCTTAGAAGTACAACTTATCCCAAAAGTTACTCAAGTAGATGTAACGGAGTAAATGTAGCGCGTTACTACCCACCTCTGCATATCAGGAATGGCAAAAATTGCGATTTAATCCAAAAACCTAACCCCAAAACTAAAAATTGCGCTCTAGCGCCCCCTAGGAAGAAAACACAGACAAAACTGCCTATAAAGGCCTACTGAAAGCCACTACTACCGACCACACAGTCTGATAGTTTATATATAAATGATGAAATATTAACATTGCAACACATGCCAATACGGCCGGTTTAGTTTACTAAATTACAATTTTAAATTTCCCGCGGAGTTTCTTGTTGAAAATGTCGTGGAATGATGACGCGCGTTTGTGACGTCCCCGGTTGTAGCGGACATATTAGCCCAGCACCACTTACGGCTAAAAGTCGTCTCTTTTCATCGCACAATTAGACAGTAATTTAGACATCTGTGTTGCTGAATCTTTTGCAATTTGTTCAATTAATAATGGAGACTATTAGAGATGCGCGGTTGGCGGTCTCATCCGCGAATAAACCGCGGGTCGGGCAGGTGACATGACGAAAAAATAGATTTTAAATAGATTCGGGCGGGTGGCGGTTGAACCATTTGGAAATATTTGATATATATGGTTCAGGGATCGGTAACCTTCACCGTTCAAAGAGCCATTTTGGACCCGTGTCATAAAGCGAAGAAGACAATAGGAGACTTAAACATTTTCAAGAATGTCTGCTGGCAGTCACACTGTTAATAAGTATTAGGGCATGCTATGTAGCCTTTGCCTTTAACGCCTTCTACATAATGGACAATCTACTTGTCAATCCAGCAATATGTTGTGTGTGGCTACCGCAGACACACGCACACGACTGCAAGGCACACTGGGTGATACAGAGTACACTAATGGTTGTGATATAAACAATTTTAACACTCTTACTAATATGCGCCACACTGTGAAGCCACACCAAACAAGAATGACAAAGACATTTCGGGAGAACATCCGCACCGTAACACAACAGATCAAATACCCAGAACCCCTTGCAGCACTAACTCTTCCGGCACGCTACAATATACACCCCCGCTACCACCAAACCAAAAATTGAGAGCTTTGCCTTCCTGCTTAGCTCCTTTTTCACCAACAAATAATATCTATTAATACTATATCTCTGCGATGAGGTGGCGACTTGTCCAGGGTGTACGACGCCTTCCGCCCGATTGTAGCTGAGATAGGCACTGTCACGCCAAATTTCTTCCCCCCTACAAAAACCTTCCCCCCTATTTACTTCTGAGGTCATGATTAATACAGACGTTTTGTTAACGCTATATTATTAAAATATAACGCTATATTATAAAAATACAGACGTTTTGTTAACGCTTTATTATAAAAAAAAATTAAAAAATAATTTACAAACACAAGCTATGGGATGACGCATTTACTTCCGGGGTCACGTTTCCTCTTATGTCATCCCATAGCTTGTGTTTGTAAATTGTTTTTTAGTTTTTTTTATAATATAGCGTTAACAAAACATCTGTATTTTTATAATATAGCGTTATATTTTAATAATATAGCGTTAACAAAAGGTCTGTATTAATCATGACCCCGGAAGTAAATGGGGGGGTTTGTAGGGAGAAGAAATTTGGCGCGACAGCACCACCGACCCCAAAAGGGACAAGCGGTAGAAAATGGTTGGATAATACTATATCTGGCGAGCGATGTGGTGTCCTACTCTGTTCAGCGGTCCTTGAATGCAGCGTAAAAACACCTTTTGTTTCACATACTCCCAGTCATTCTCTACTAAGAGAGCACAGCTTGGAGGTTGAATGTGCTCGGAGAGTAATGTAATATGCGTTCAAATTGGGGTATGTCATTTCTTAATGGGGGGAAAGCATTAATGTTTCTTTTTTTCATGTTAGTATTTACAATTTCTGTGTGTGAGTTTATGAAAGTGCAGTTATCAATCACAGTTTTCCATCCATCCATCCATCCATCATCTTCCGCTTATCCGAGGTCGGGTCGCGGGGGCAGCAGCCTAAGCAGGGAAGCCCAGACTTCCCTATCTCCAGCCACTTCGTCTAGCTCTTCCCGGGGGATCCCGAGGCGTTCCCAGGCCAGCCGGGAGACATAGTCTTCCCAACGTGTCCTGGGTCTTCCCCGTGGCCTCCTACCAGCTGGACGTGCCCTAAACACATCCCTAGGGAGGCGTTCGGGTGGCATCCTGACCAGATGCCCGAACCACCTCATCTGGCTCCTCTCGATGTGGAGGAGCAGCGGCTTTACGTTGAGTTCCTCCCGGATGGCAGAGCTTCTCACCCTATCTCTAAGGGAGAGACCCGCCACCCGGCGGAGGAAACTCATTTCGGCCGCTTGTACCCGTGATCTTATCCTTTCGGTCATGACCCAAAGCTCATGACCATAGGTGAGGATGGGAACGTAGATCGACCGGTAAATTGAGAGCTTTGCCTTCCGGCTCAGCTCCTTCTTCACCACAACGGATCGATACAACGTCCGCATTACTGAAGACGCCGCACCGATCCGCCTGTCGATCTCACGATCCACTCTTCCCCCACTCGTGAACAAGACTCCTAGGTACTTGAACTCCTCCACTTGGGGCAGGGTCTCCTCCCCAACCCGGAGATGGCACTCCACCCTTTTCCGGGCGAGAACCATGGACTCGGACTTGGAGGTGCTGATTCTCATTCCGGTCGCTTCACACTCGGCTGCGAACCGATCCAGTGAGAGCTGAAGATCCCGGCCAGATGAAGCCATCAGGACTACATCATCTGCAAAAAGCAGAGACCTGATCCCGTGGCCACCAAACCGGAACCCCTCAACGCCTTGGCTGCGCCTAGAAATTCTGTCCATAAAAGTTATGAACAGAATCGGTGACAAAGGACAGCCTTGGCGGAGTCCAACCCTCACTGGAAACGTGTCCGACTTACTGCCAGCAATGCGAACCAAGCTCTGACACTGATCGTACAGGGAGCGGACTGCCACAATAAGACAGTCCGATACCCCATACTCTCTGAGCACTCCCCACAGGACTTCCCGAGGGACACGGTCGAATGCCTTCTCCAAGTCCACAAAGCACATGTAGACTGGTTGGGCAAACTCCCATGCACCCTCAAGAACCCTGCCGAGAGTATAGAGCTGGTCCACAGTTCCACGACCAGGACGAAAACCACACTGTTCCTCCTGAATCCGAGGTTCGACTATCCGGCGAAGCCTCCTCTCCAGTACACCTGAATAAACCTTACCGGGAAGGCTGAGGAGTGTGATCCCACAATACTTGGAACACACCCTCCGGTCCCCCTTCTTAAAGAGAGGGACCACCACCCCGGTCTGCCAATCCAGAGGTACCGCCCCCGATGTCCACGCGATGTTGCAGAGTCTTGTCAACCAAGACAGCCCCACAGCATCCAGAGCCTTAAGGAACTCCGGGCGGATCTCATCCACCCCCGGGGCCTTGCCGCCGAAGAGCTTTTTAACTACCTCAGCGACCTCGGCCCCAGAAATAGGAGAGTCCACTACAGATTCCCCAGGCACCGCTTCCTCAAAGAAAGACGTGTTGGTGGGATTGAGGAGGTCTTCGAAGTATTCCCTCCACCGATCCACAACATCCGCAGTCGAAGTCAGCAGAACACCATCCGCACCATACACGGTGTTGATAGTGCACTGCTTCCCCTTCCTGAGGCGCCGTATGGTGGTCCAGAATCGCTTCGAAGCCGTCCGGAAGTCGTTTTCCATGGCTTCCCCGAACTCTTCCCATGTCCGAGTTTTTGCATCCGCGACCGCTAAAGCTGCACACCGCTTGGCCCGTCGGTACCCGTCCACTGCCTCCGGAGTCCTATGAGCCAAAAGAACCCGATAGGACTCCTTCTTCAGCTTGACGGCATCCCTCACTGCTGGTGTCCACCAACGGGTTCTGGGATTACCGCCACGACAGGCACCAACAACCTTGCGGCCACAGCTCCAATCAGCCGCCTCGACAATAGAGGTTCGGAACATGGTCCACTCGGACTCAATGTCCCGCACCTCCCTCGTGACATGTTCAAAGTTCTCCCGGAGGTGTGAATTGAAACTCTCTCTGACAGGAGACTCTGCCAGACGTTCCCAGCAGACCCTCACAATGCGCTTGGGCCTGCCAGGTCTGTCCGGCATCCTCCCCCACCATCGCAGCCAACTCACCACCAGGTGGTGATCGGTAGAAAGCTCCGCCCCTCTCTTCACCCGAGTGTCCAAAACATAAGGCCGCAAATCCGATGACACAACTACAAAGTCGATCATGGAACTGCGGCTTAGGGTGTCCTGGTGCCAAGTGCACATATGGACACCCTTATGTTTGAACATGGTGTTTGTTATGGACAATCCGTGACGAGCACAAAAGTCCAATAACAAAACACCACTCGGGTTTAGATCCGGGCGACCATTCTTCCCAATCACGCCTCTCCAGGTTTCACTGTCGTTGCCAACATGAGCGTTGAAGTCTCCCAGTAGGACAAGGGAATCACCCGGGGGAGCACTTTCCAGTACTCCCTCGAGTGTAACCAAAAAGGGTGGGTATTCTGAACTGCTGTTTGGTGCATAAGCACAAACAACAGTCAGGACCCGTCCCCCCACCCGAAGGCGAAGGGAAGCTACCCTCTCGTCCACTGGGTTGAACTCAAACGTGCAGGCTTTGAGCCGGGGGGCAACGAGAATTGCCACCCCAGCCCGTCGCCTCTCACTGCCGGCAACGCCAGAGTGGAAGAGGGTCCAGTCCCTCTCGAGAGAACTGGTTCCAGAGCTCTTGCTGTGCGTCGAGGTGAGTCCGACTATATCCAGCCGGAACTTCTCTACCTCGCGCACTAGCTCAGGCTCCTTCCCCCCCAGTGAGGTGACGTTCCACGTCCCAAGAGGTAGCTTCTGTAGCCGAGGATCGGACCGCCAAGTGCCCTGCCTTCGGCTGCCGCCCAGCTCACAATGCACCCGACCTCTATGGCCCCTCCTATGAGTGGTGAGCCCATTGGAGGGATGACCCACGTTGCCTCTTCGGGCTGTGTCCGGCCGGGCCCCATGGGGACAGGCCCGACCACCAGGCGCTCGCCATCGTGCCCCAACTCCGGGCCTGGCTCCAGAGCGGGGCCCCGGTGACCCACGTCCGGGCGAGGGAAATCTGGGTTCATTTTGTTGTAATTCCATAGAAGTCTTTGAGCTGCTCTTTGTCTGATCACTCACCTAGGACCTGTTTGTCTTGGGAGACCCTACCAGGGGGCATGAAAGCCCGCAGACAACATAGCTCCTAGGATCATTGGGACACGCAAACTTCTCTACCACGGTAAGGTAGCAGCTCAGAGAGGAGACACAGTTTTCCCATTTATTTTAAATTTGGACAATAATACTAACCATCACAAGTTTTATCGAGGTTGTCATTATTACCTTTTATAGTCCATCCATTTTCTACCGCTTATTCCCTTTGGGGTCGCTGGTGCCTATCTCAGCTACAATCGGGCGGAAGGCGGTGTACACCCTGGACAAGTCGCCAGCTCATCGCAGGCCACCTTTTATAGTTATAACTCTAAATGCAATTTGTTTCTCTGGTAATAAGTTACCATAGCAATGTTTTTAAAAGTATTTACGGGCTCACCCGGGGCGCTCTGAGTGTAGCGGTACTCGGGCACCGACGCCAGCTTGTGGACCAGCTGCTCGTGGTGATCGGGCGGGATGGGCGACCCTTCTCTGCTCAAACATTCGGGGGTCTGCAGCCCGCTGGAAGGAGGGGAAAGTAGTCCCTGGTGAGTCGGAGAGGCGGGGGCGCTCCTGGAAAACAAAAGAAAAGAACATCACAAGATGGAACCCCTGGCTGTGACGGCAGAGAGTGGACTTACTTGGTTCTGTCCAATCAAGTGACAGCGAGGAGCAGAAAGGACAAACGAAGAAGTTACAGAAGACGGAGTGTCTGGACGTCTCCAGGGGCGCGCTTACCTGGACGAGAGCGGTCCGAAGGGCGTCCGGAAGCAGGCGACCCCCCGTTGCCGCCGCTTCCTGAAGGCCTGCTCCACCAGCTTGATCTCGGAGGCCGAGTCCACACGCCAAAAGCTGCCTTTGCCGGGCTCGTCCTGGGAGCGCGCCACCTTCAGGAAGTAGCGGTTCAGGGACAGGTTGTGTCTGATGGAGTTCTGACGGAGCACAAAGAGGTTTAAGATGCCGTTCAGGTGAGGAGGAGGGGGAGGGGGGGGGGCGTCGCCAACACACCTGCCAGCCCTTGTCGGCCGTGCGGTAGTAAGGGTAGTGTTTGGTGATGTGAGCGTAGATGCCGCTCAATGTCAGCTGCTTGTCCGGCGCCGAGGAGATGGCCTGGACGATCAGCTGAGCGTAGGAATACGGCGGTTTGGACTCATCCTGGACACAATACACACGTTGATACCAATGTGGTGGGCATGGCTTGTGAAAGGGTGGGGCTTCATGACACTGTCATCACCTTGGGGCTGTCGTCGCCGCCGCCGCCGCCGGCTGACTCCCCTCGCGACTCGCCGGCTCCGCCCTTTTGATCGGTGGGGCCCCGTCTGTTCTCGCTAATGGCCTTGGCGGCGTACTCGGCTGCTAGCTGGAGGTCAGGGGTCACGTTGCGGCCGTAGCGGTACCCCGACGACCCCGCACCTCTTGGACTCGCCGGGCAGGAGTTGGGAACACTGAGACCACAAAGGGAGGGAAGGAAATCATTGGTTTGGCCACGTGAAAATGTCCAAAACATTACAAACCACTCTCAGTGTGATGCACAATACTCAGCCCTTGTTGCTCACTGGAACACTAAGTTATGCTAACAAACTCACGGCCTGCAGCACCATTTCAAGAGCATGCCGACATTCTACAAAGGAGACTATTGTATTTATGTCATTTATTGGATTGAATTTGCCTTAAAGGGAAACATTATCACAAACTCATTTGTATACTCTAGCCTTTAAATAGACTCCCTTTTTAGACCAGTTGATCTGCCGTTTCTTTTCTTTTTCTTCTATGTCCCACTCTCCCTTGTGGAGGGGGTCCGGTCCGATCCGGTGGCCATGTACTGCTTGCCTGTGTATCGGCTGGGGACATCTCTGCGCTGCTGATCCGCCTCCGCTTGGGATGGTTTCCTGCTGGCTCCGCTGTGAACGGGACTCTCGCTGCTGTGTTGGATCCGCTTTGGACTGGACTCTCGCGACTGTGTTGGATCCATTGTGGATTGAACTTTCACAGTATCATGTTGGACCCGCTCGACATCCATTGCTTTCCTCCTCTCCAAGGTTCTCATAGTCATCATTGTCACCGGCGTCCCACTGGGTGTGAGTTTTCCTTGCCCTTATGTGGGCCTACCGAGGATGTCGTAGTGGTTTGTGCAGCCCTTTGAGACACTAGTGATTAAGGGCTATATAAGTAAACATTGATTGATTGATGATTGAATTTCAAAAGGGTTAAAAACAATAAAAAACAGTTCCCAGTGGCTTGTTTTATTTTTCAAAGTTTTTTTCAAAATTTTACATCTCCGGGAATATCCCTAAAAAAAGCTTTAAAGTGCTTGATTTTCGCTATTTGCGATGCGACTGTCCATTTCCCTGTGACGTCATACCGTGCTGCCAATACAAACAAACAATGGCGGATACCACAGCAAGATATAGCGACATTAGCTCGGATTCACACTCGGATTTCAGCGGCTTAAGCGATTCAACAGATTGCGCATGTATTGAAACAGATGGTTGGAGTATGGAGGCAGATAGCGAAAACGAAATTGAAGAAGAAATTGAAGCTATTGACGCTATTCGGCCATAGGGGACCTAATGAAGTGGCCCATAGCATGGCTGTCTTATTACCATCGCCGGTAAAATGTGCAGACCAAACGATCAGGACTTTCGCATCTTGTGACACTGTAGTAACTTAAATCTGTCGATTGGTAAGTGTTTGTTTCACAATAAATGTGGGTATCTAGTTTCAAATGTACATACAGCTAGCGTAAATAGCATGTTAGCATCGATTAGCTGGCAGTCACGCCGCGACCAAATATGTCTGATTAGCACATAAGTCAACAACATCAACAAAACTCACCTTTGTGATTTCGTTGACTTTATCGTTGCAAATGCATCTGCAGGTTATCCATACATCTCTGTGCCATGTCTGTCATCGCCGGTAAAAGGTGCAGACACTCCGGCACATTCAATGGCATCTGGTGGCAGACACTTTCGCATTTTCGGGCCAGTGGTGCAACTTGAATCCCTCCTTGTTAGTGTTGTTACACCCTCCGACAACACGCCGACGAGGCATGATGTCTCCAAGGTTCCAAAAAATAGTCGAAAAAACGGAAAATAACAGAGCTGAGACCCTGTCTGTAATGTGAAAATGAAAACGGCGGCTCTATTACCTCGGTGACGTCACCTTCTGACGTCATCGCTACAAGAGCGATAAACAGAAAGGCGTTTAATTCGCCAAAATTCACCCATTTAGAGTTCGGAAATCGGTTAAAAAAATACATGGTCTTTTTTCTGCAACTTCAAGGTATATATTGACGCTTACATAGGTCTGGTGATAATGTTCCCCTTCAAGAGTAAATAAATGATAAATGGGTTGTACTTGTATAGTGGTTCTTAACCTTGTCGGAGGTACCGAACCCCACCAGTTTCATATGCGCATTCACCGAACCCTTCTTTAGTGAAAAAAATATATATATACATTTTTCAAACCGAAGACGAAGTTATGTTTTTTTTACTGGTGCACAAAATGAACCATGCATGAACATCAACTTGTTCAAAAAACAAAACCAACACAGTGCATTACCTCATAACAAATTACACACAGTGAGACTACTGCTCTTTTGTTCTATTCATAATACGCCGATCGGTAGAAGTCTTTATTTACACGATGAGTCGGGTGTGTCTTTACCTCCGCGGCAGAGGCTCTGCCGAACCCGAGGCAGACTCACCGAACCCCTACGGTTCGATCGAACCCAGGTTAAGAACCACTGCCTTAGAGTCTACAGTGATATTAATAGGATGCATTGCAACAACCATTCTTACTAAGGGTGACAGATTACCAGCAAAAGTAGCAATTATTTAACCGTACACCAGGTATGTGCCAATCAATCAGTATCAGAAGGGGCATTGGTGTCGGATGAGGAAGTGTGGTTGTGTCTGGGGAAGCACAAATACGAAAGTGCTGGAATTGGGCCGGTTAATAGCATAAGATTGGCATAAAAAGTTAAAAACAGCGTCAAATTTTTGACTTCTTCTTGAGGCTACAATACATATTCAATTTGTTTTCATGTAAAAAAAACCAAAATTTTTTTAAGCTGTGGCAGTGTTCGTTTCAGGCGCCACAATCAGTTACTATAAAGGGAAACCCTGTTAGAGGTATGCTAACTTTTCCTATTTCATCATGCTAACGTTTTATGCTAGCATTTTAGCTAATTTGATTAGTTTAAATCAGTACATACATTGGTGGTGTCAACACCAAGGGTAGTATTAGAATATGTCTGATACATTATATGGGTACTTTTATTTTCTCAAAATGTTTGTTCATGTTTACGAATTCAGGGAATGATTCCCTGCACAAAAAAGAAATAATTATTGTTAAAGTACCAATGATTGTCACACACACACTAAGTGTGGTGAAATCTGTCCTCTGCATATGACCCATCCCTTTTTTCACCCCCTGGGAGGTGAGGGGAGCAGTGGGCAACAGCGGTGCCGCGCCCGGGAATTATTTTTGGTGATTTAACCCCCAATTCCAACCCTTGATGCTGAGTGCCAAGCAGGGAGGCAATGGGTCCCATTTTTATAGTCTTTGGTATGACTCGGCCGGGGTTTGAACTCACAACCTACCGATCTCAGGACAGACTCTAACCACTATTGACTTTGTTTTTATCCAACAATTGTATTTAGTAAAATAAGCAACTACTTTAAATAGTGTGCTGATATTTTTAAACTGTCAGTAGCACTTATCATAAATAAATAGGAATTAGTTAATACATGTGATCAGCATCGAGAAGCCAGATGAGGTGGTTCGGGCATCTGGTCGGGATGCCACCTCGGGAGGTATTTAGGGCCGGTAGGAGGTCACGTTGGGAAGACTATGTCTCTTGGCTGGCCTGGGAACGCCTCGAATTCCCCCGGGAGGAGCTGGACAAAGTGACTGGGGAGAGGAAAGTCTGGGCTTCCCTGCTTAGGCTGCTGCCCCCGCGACCTGACTTCGGATAAGCGGAAGAAGATAGATGGATGGATGGATGTGATCGGTATTGGCATCGGCCTAAAAACCGTATTGGAATCGGCAGCAGACATCCCAGAGGGGAACATCTCTACTGTGAACGATCACTGATACATTAAATATGCATGATAACATTCGGAAGTGATAACTGTAACGACAACAAAGCATGCTGGGAAAAGCCTCATCCTCACACTTGCCAACGCCTCTGGATTCTGCGGAAGACTCCTTTCCTACTGACATCCCGACTCAAGTTACAAATCTCCCGGTTTCTGATCATTTGTGTGCACATAAATGATTGCAGCTTTTGCTGGCATGCGCACGCAGGAGCCCCCAGTGGCTGTTAACAGTATGACAGCAAAGCATACTTAACCCTTTGTTTTGCACCAATATTTCAAACCTTATGGTGGGAATGGCACACATCACATGGAACACAGCCGTGTTTTGTTATGTAAGATGTGTACAGTAAGGACACAACTTAATGCATAGTAAGCATTTCGGCACCTTGGTGATAAGTCTGCTTTAAGTACATAAACACAACAATCAGTGAAGCTCCTGTTAATTATTTGCCAGCCTCCATGCGGCTGCCATAGCAGTAAAAGCCAACAACATCTGCTGCTGTTTGCAAACACTGCACTGATTTGACATTAGCAACACACACACACACACACACACACACACACACACACACACACACACACACAC
The DNA here is from genome assembly GCF_033978795.1 of Nerophis ophidion. Classification (NCBI taxonomy): domain Eukaryota; kingdom Metazoa; phylum Chordata; class Actinopteri; order Syngnathiformes; family Syngnathidae; genus Nerophis; species Nerophis ophidion. The sequence goes on from NC_084611.1 coordinate 85,817,986, forward strand.
ACACACACACACACACTGGCTCTTAGCTGAACTGTCTGACTATTAGTTACAACTTTAAAGGCCTACTGAAATGAGATTTTCTTATTCAAACGGGGATAGCAGGTCCATTCTATGTGTCATACTTGATCATTTCGCGATATTGCCATATTTTTGCTGAAAGGATTTAGTAGAGAACATCGGCGATAAAGTTCGCAACTTTTGGTCGCTAATAAAAAAGCCTTGCCTGTACCGGAAGTAGCAGACGATGTGCGCGTGACGTCACGGGTTGTAGGGCTGCTCACATCCTCACATTGTTTATAATCATAGCCTCAAGCAGCAAGAGCTATTGGGACCGGGAAAGCGACAACTTCCCCATTAATTTGAGCGAGGACGAAAGATTCGTGGACGAGGAAAGTTAGAGTGAAGCACAAAAGAAAAGAAAAGGCGGCGGAAGTGGGACCGTTTCAGATGTAATTAGACACATTTATGAGGATAATTCGTGAAGATCCCTTATCTGCTTATTGTATTAATACTGTTTTAGTGAGATTGTAAAGTCATACCTCAAAGTCAAATGGCTGCGGTGAACGCCAGTGTCTCTGAGAGAAACAGGAGCAAAGATCACAGTTGCCTTTTTGACAGCTACAGGAGGAGGTCCCATAATCCACTGATGTCTCCAGTAAGAGCCGACTTAATATCACAATTTTCCCATCCAAAAACTTGCTGGTTGATGTAGAGAATCATGTTCGCTTGACCGCTCTGTGTTAAAGCTTCACAACAAACAAAGAAACACCGGCTGTGTTTCGGTGCTAAAGGCAGCTGCAATCGCTTTCCACCAACAGCATTCTTCTTTGACGTCTCCATTATTAATTGAACAAATTGCAAAAGATTGAGCAACACAGATGTCCAAATCACATGCGATGAAAAGAGATGACTTTTAGCCGTGTGTGGTGCTGGGCTAATATGTCCGCTACAACCCGAGACGTCACAAACACGTCATCATTCCGCGACGTTTTCAACAAAAAACTCCGCGGGAAATTTAAAATTGCAATTTAGTAAACTAAACTGGCCATATTGGCATGTGTTGCAATGTTAATATTTCATCATTGATATATAAACTATCAGACTGTGTGGTTGGTAGTAGTGGGTTTCAGTAGGCCTTTAATAACGTATTATATATTTTTTGATGACAAAACATTGTGTCAACGTTCTGCATGAATGTATGCAGGTATTATTTTTTTATTTCATATTTTATGTCATACTAGTGGTCGATAAGGCTCGGTATCACGGCCGATTTCACAAATTGATTCTATTTCCATTCTTAAGGTTCAAAATCGATTGATCACGATTGCACTTAAGTATTGAGAATGTGTCAAATCCAATACAAAATACAAACAAGCTTTGTTTGTTCTCTTCACCATTAACAACTTTGGACAGTTTTGAACTAAGAAAGGAATCGCCGGTGAAAGTGGTCTTCATTAGCACCATTCCATTACGGTGTTGTTTCCTTTAAGCCAGGGGTGTCCAAACCTTTTCCACTGAGGGCCGCACACAAAAAAATGTAAACATACGGGGGCTATTTTGATATTTTTCCATTTTCAAACAACAAAATATACCGTATTTCCTTGTATAGCCGTCGTGCATGTAATATGCGTCCGCCTAGAATTACTGCCAGGTAAAACTCGCTCCCCAAATTTATAAGCGCATGCTTACTTTTGCCGCCGGGTCAAATTCGTGACGTCACGAGTGACACTTCCATTGCCGTCATTCTCAAAATGGCGGAGGAAATTTTTTTTTGCTTTTACTGTGTGTAAACCAGGGGTCTTGTTCCACAGCCATACAGATCACACTAATGGTTGTGATATAAAACAATTTTAACACTCTTACTAATATGCGCCACACTCTGTGAACCCTAACCAAACAAGAATAACAAACACATTTCTGGAGAACATTGGCTCTGTAATAAATTATAAACGCAACATAAGAATTACCCAGAATTCTGTGCATCTATGACTATTGGCTATATTATACACCTTGCTAGCACCAACCCCCCCCCTCCGTGTGTGGGTTAGGGCCGGGTGTATAATATAGCCAAGAGTCATGGATGCATTGGAATTCTGGGTAATTCTTATGTTGCGTTAATAATGTGTTACAGAGCCAATGTTCTCCAGAAATGTGTTTGTTATTCTTGTTTGGTTAGTGTTCACAGAGTGTGGCGCATATTAGTAAGAGTTTTAAAGTTGTTTATATCACAACCATTAGTGTAAGCAGTATGGCTGTTGAACAAGTATGCATTGCAATCTCGTGTGAGATGCAACAAAATGCATGCGTCCTACCGGCACGCAGATACCATGGTGTAAAGGTGGGCGAGATAACATGCTGTAGAGCAATTTTTTCAGAGCAGTTGTCCCCAACCACCGGGCTGCGGCCGCAGAATAATTTTTTATTGATTTTTTTATTTATCACACTCAATTTTTTACTGCATGCCATTGGTAAGCGCATGGGTGAGAAAAGGTTTTAAATTTATTAGCACCTGCTTACTTTTACCGCATGCCTTGAACAAGCGCAGGAGTGAGAAAAAGTTTTAAATTAATTAGCGCCCCGGCGGCTATTCAAGGAAATACGGTATGTTGGTTTTTTTTAACCTTTAGGGCTTCCAGAGACCATAAAGGGTCTCCGTCATTACCATGTTAAAAATAAGTCAAATTATTATTTTTATTTTTATGTAACGCTTTCAGTAAATCTCTATATCAACTTCAGGTTGATATAAAGTTTAAAAAAAAATGTTTTTTGCCTTTTCAGTCGAAGACAACTTTGATTTTTTTATAGTAAAACTGAAATATGGTGCATTTCCCCCATTGCCCAAAACATTCAGAAAGCAATGTTTGACGTGAAGTAATTAGAGCCTTAAAAAAAATCAATAATGCAAGACACCATTGATTTAAATGTATTGTTATTTCTGAGTAATGAAAAAATAAATAAAATCCCACTAAATATCTTTGGGATCCAAAAGGTCCCCCACTTATAAAGTGATACATTTTTTATTATTATTTGTTTTACAAAATTCAACACTTAAATTACGAGATCAACTTCAGATATATTGGTCGATTTTACGTTGGAAGTATTATTTTGTTTGTTTTATGCTCTTTAAGTGAAATATTTGGAGTCTTAAGTAGGTCAATAATTCATCAGATTTTTATTTTTATTTTTAAACCTTTTTTTGGAGCAATGGAAATAAAAGCAAAATAAAGAAAGACAAAAGAAAAAAAAACAGCCTGCATGGCGGCTTTGTGTCAACATTGCAACTTTTTCCTCCTTAGATTTCACCTCATTCCACATGTTTTAATGTTTTTAAAACATTTTTGCAATAGCATTTCCAGAATGTGTGGCAGGCTGCTAAACAATTAGCTGCGGGCCGCACTTTGGACACCCCTGCTTTAAGCGCAAAGAAGTGCCCAAAATGTTAAAAAAGATATCGATCAAATTGATTCTTTTACCCAGCTAGCCATCCATCTTCTTCCCCGTTTCCAAGGCCAGGTCTTGGGGGCAGCAGCCTAAGCAGAGAAGCCTAGACTTCCCTACTTGGTCTAGCTTCTCCCAAGGCGTTTCCCGTGGCGTCCTAGCGGTCGGATGTGCCATCCTGACCGGATGCCCGAACCACCTCATCTGGCTCATCTCGATGTGGAGGAGCAGGGCTTTACTTTTTACCCTCTCTCTCCCTACCACCTGACGGAGGAAACTTATTTTGGCCGCTTATACCCGTGATCGTGTCCTTTTGGTCATAACCCAAAGCTCACGACCATAGGTGAGATAGGATAGTAGATCGACTGGTAAATTGAGAGCTTTACCTTCCGGCCCAGCTCCTCTTTTACCACGACGGACCGATACGGGGTCCGCTCCACTGCGCTGCTCTGGCTGTCGATCTCACGATCCACTCTTCCCTCACTGGTGAACAAGACCCTGTGGTACTTGAACTCCACTTGGGGCAGGATCTCGTCCCCAAGCCCTTTATTACCTGGCTAGAACTGTGGACTCGGCTGTCACACTTGGCTGCGAACCGATCCAGTGAGAGCTGAAGATCCAAGCCAGATGAAGCCAGCGAGACCACAACATCCGCAAAAAGCAGGGACCTAATCCTGCTGCCACCAAACCAGTCCTAGTGGTAAATAAATATTTTCGTAACTGTATGGTTGTTTTATTCTTTGAATGCTAAATATTAATTTGTGAAATGGCAATGCCTTGAGGCCCTCTGATGAGGTGGCGACTTGTTCAGGGTGTACGCCGCCTTCCACCCGATTGTAGCTGAGATAGGCTCCAGCGACCCCTAAGTGAATAAGCGGTAGGCAATGGATGGATGGATGGCAATGCCTTGATTTAAGTGAGGTTAGTGCACAGTCATAGCTTTGTTTCATTAGACCTTTGAAGATAATTAAGGTATAAATAACCATTTACAAAATACTTCTGTGTTAATAACTTTATTCAAAACGTTTACAACTGCGACTAATATATGGAAACATTTTTTTGTTCTAAAATGTCGTGGGTGCGGCTTATATTCCGCTGCGCTCTACAGTCCGGAAAATACGGTACATTGCCCGAATAACCTGAAAATGTTTTCTTGATATGTATAATGCACATGTTCCTTTTTGATAGTACTGGAATGTATAATAGACTGTATTTATATTATTCACATGTGAATAATGCTGTATAATATACTGTATTTATATTATTCACATGTGAATAATGCTGTATAATATACTGTATTTATATTATTCACATGTGAATAATGCTGTATAATAAACTGTATTTAGATTATTCACATGTGAATAATGCTGTATAATATACTGTATTTATATTATTCACATGTGAATAATGCTGTATAATAAACTGTATTTAGATTATTCACGTGACTAATGCTGTATAATAGACTATTTAGATTATTCACATGTGAATAATGCTGTATACTAGACTGTATTTAGATTATTCACATGTGAATAATGCTGTATAATAAACTGTATTTATGTTATTCACATGTGAATAATGCTGTATAATAGACTGTATTCATATTATTCACATGTGAATAATGCTGTATAATAAACTGTATTTATGTTATTCACATGTGAATAATGCTGTATAATAGACTATTTGGATTATTCACGTGACTAATGCTGTATAATAGACTGTATTTAGATTATTCACATGTGAATAATGCTGTATAATACACTGTATTTAGATTATTCACATGTGAATAATGCTGTATAATACACTGTATTTAGATTATTCACATGTGAATAATGCTGTATAATAAACTATATTTATGTTATTCACATGTGAAAAATGCTGTATAATAGACTGTATTTATGTTATTCACATGTGAATAATGCTGTATAATAAACTGTATTTATATTATTCACATGTGACTAATGCTGTATAATAGACTGTATTTAGATTATTCACATGTGAATAATGCTGTATAATAAACTGTATTCATATTATTCACATGTGACTAATTCTGTATAATAGACTGTATTTATATTACTCACATGTGAATAATCTATAATAGAATGTATTTATATTACTCACATGTGAATAATGCTGTATAATAGACTATTTATATTATTCACATGTGAATAATGCTGTGTAATAGACTGTATTCATATTATTCACATGTGAATACTGCTGTATAATAGACTGTATTTATATTATTCTCATGTGACTAATGCTGTATAATAAACCGTATTTATGTTATTCACATGTGAATAATGCTGTATAATAGACTGTATTTATAATATTCACATGTGAATAATGCTGTATAATAGACTGTATTTATAATATTCACATGTGAATAATGCTGTATAATAGACTGTATTTATATTACTCACATGTGAATAATGCTGTATAAAAAACTGAATTTATATTATTCACATGTAAATAATGCTGTATAATAGACTGTATTCATATTATTCACATGTGAATAATGCTGTATAATAAACTGAATTTATATCATTCACATGTAAATAATGCTGTATAATAGACTGTATTCATATTATTCACATGTAAATAATGCTGTATAATAGACTGTATTTATATTATTCACATGTGACTAATGCTGTATAATAAACCGTATTTATGTTATTCACATGTGAATACTGCTGTATAATAGACTGTATTTATATTATTCACATGTGACTAATGCTGTATTATAAACCGTATTTATGTTATTCACATGTGAATAATGCTGTATAATAAACTGAATTCATATTATTCACATGTGAATACTGCTGTATAATAGACTGTATTTATATTATTCACATGTGACTAATGCTGTATAATAAACCGTATTTATGTTATTCACATGTGAATAATGCTGTATAATAGACTGTATTTATAATATTCACGTGTAAAAAAATACCTAAGTGTTTATTGAGATCGAACTGTGGTGCTGAATTTCCCCCAGGGATCAATAAAGTACTTCCTATTCTATTCTATATCGGTAATCCGTTGATAATTATTGAAGTTGGAATTCACAAGATCAAAAAAGGGAAAATGATGACTTGTTTCCAGGCGTGGGAAATTACTAACTAAAATTCTCTGAATGGTTTGAGGTTGGAATGGAAATGTGGAATTTTGTCACCAAAAATTGTGAAAATACCGTTTTCAAATCCCAAACAAAATGTTATGTACGTTGTAACATAAAGTCAAAGTAGTGCACTCATTGTACACAATGTATGCCTGACAAGTCAATCCTATGATTGCCCCCCCCCCCCCCCCCCCCCCCCCCCCCCCCCCCCCCCCCCACCCACCCAACACCACCATGCTGGAACAGACTGTTGTGTGTGTCCATGTGCGAGGGGGAACTTTCAAGGAAACCACCATGGACCACTTTAAGAAAGAAAAAAAAAAAAAACATCCTCAAAAGCAAAACAATCTTGAACCAATCAGGAGCCGTGAAGCTGCAGCCGTTGCCATATAAGGCATGCGCACTGGAGCACAGCTGAAGTGTAGTGACGCCAGAGGGCGCACACGCAATGATACTGAAGAAAGAAGATCTGCGAGCATATTCCAGCTGACAGCAGCAAGCAAAGAGTTACTCTTTAACCAGGAAGGGAAACAATGTGTGAGCTATGAAGTAAGTCAACATACGTCAGCCCCGCGGTCACATGATAAAGAAGTATAGAAAAGGCGGATAATAAACAAACAAGGCGGTCACGCTCCCGGTGCACTTTTGATAACCTCCAGCACTCACATTCAGCAGATTCATCTTACAAGAAAGCATGATTTTGAAAATACTTAAAAGAACGTGCATGTAAACATCACTAATGTCGTGTTGCAAAGTTTACACTTCCTCAAAAGTGCAAAACTACTCCCTTGTCTCATTTCCGTCTGTTGTGTGAAAATGTGAAACACATCAAATCCTTTAAGAAAATTACAGATTTATGGGTAAATAAAAAATAAAAAGAATTAAAGGCCTACTGAAAGCCACTACTACCGACCACACAGTCTGATAGTTTATATATCAATGATGAAATATTAACATTGCAACACATGCCAATACGGCCGGTTTAGTTTACTAAATTGCAATTTTAAATTTCGCGCGAAATATCCTGCTGAAAACGTCAGCATGATGATGCGTGCGCGTGACATCTCGGATTGTAGCGGACATTTTGTTCCAGCCCGTCCGCTTTAATTGCGTAATTACACAGTATTCTGGACATCTATGTTGCTGAATCTTTTGCAATTTGTTCAATTAATAATGGAGACGTCAAAGAAGAAAGATGTAGGTGGGAAGCGGTGTATTGCGGCTGCCTTTAGCAAAACAAACACAGCCGGTGTTACCTTGTTTACATTCCCGAAGGTGAAGCTTTACTATGGAACAGAGCAGTCAAGCAAACATTGTTCTCTACCACATGTCAACCGGCAGGTTTTGGTGAGAAAACTGTGGTAATAAGTCGGCTCTTACCGTAGACATGAGCGGAGCTTGCGTCGTTCCTCGTGCACCTGTCAAAGAGGCAGCTGCGGACTTTCTTGCCTCCTCTGAACGGCCGCCCACAAACTTGGGATGCTTCCACCGTGGAGGAGGGGGAAAAAAAGCTCAGAAAGGCCCCCAACAGCGGCCTTCGCTTCGCCTCGTCGAGAAACGTGGCTTCCCTCAGAGACACTGGCGGTCACCACACCCCTCCGACTTTTAGGTACGACTATATAATCTCACTAAAACACTAGTAACACAATAAGCAGATAAGGAATGTTCCAGAATTATCCTAGTAAATGTGTCTAATAACATCTGAATCGCTCCCATTGCACTCTTTTTTTTTTTCTAGTCCTTTACTCTCACTATCCTCATCCACGAATCTTTCATCCTCGCTCAAAATAATGGGGAAATTGTCGCTTTCTCGGTTTGAATCGCTCTAGCTGCTGGTGACTATGATTGTAAACAATGTGAGGATGTGAGGAGCTCTACAATCCGTGTCGTCACGCGCACATCGTCTGCTACTTCCGGTACAGGCAAGGCTTTTTTATTGGCGACCAAAAGTTGCAAACTTTATCGTGGATGTTCTCTACTAAATCCTTTCAGCAAAAATATGGCAATATCGCGAAATGATCAAGTATGACACATAAAATGGACCTGCTATCCCCGTTTGAATAAGAAAATCTCATTTCAGTAGGCCTTTAAGATAAAATGTATTATTAAATTGCATAATTGAAAATATTGTAATTCAAAATGAGTTAATACACTATTGTCTTAAAAATAAAATCCGTCCATCCATCTATTTCCTACCGCTTGTCCCTTTCAAGGGTCGTGGTGGGTGCTGGAGCCTATCTCAGCGGCATTCAGGCGGAAGGCGGGGTACACCCTGGACAAGTCGCACCTCATCATGAATAATTAAAAAACGCAACTTTGAATTTTATTCTGTTTTTTGGATTAATTAATGATTTTTATTCATGCACGCATATTAAAAACGTGCAATTTTAGTTGGGGGGAGTGGAGGGGGGCTCAATAAGCTGTCGTTTCTACGCTTGGTTTTGTTTTTTCATTTATTGTGTTTGTTTTCAAACTTCCTAGAAGGATTTCCTCCTTCTACGTGAATCATTGGAACATTATTAATAATATGTTTGAAATAAAAACCAAAACAAGCCGTCTGGGAAAAAAAGAACAAAGTATTTCAATGTTATTTATCAGAAAAAAATAATGAAACTTATGCCACACAAAAAGTTAACAGTTTTCCCTAAAATACACATTTAGGCTGTAAAGTGTGTTTATCAGATTACTCCATTCACCGGACAGACGAATTGAAAGATTTTTGATTAGAAAAATAATCGATAGCTGCAACCCTTCTCTGAAAATATTATTTTTATTACTGAAGTATATTTTTTTTTCAGGGAAATATAATTCACTGTTTAGAATGTGTGTCGTTTTTAAAGTATATTCAAGATACCGTACTTCCTTGAATTGCCGCCGGGTATATAGTATGCGCCTGCCTAGAATTACTGCCGGGTCAAACTCGTTTCGCAAAATATTATTTTGATTAGCGCATGTCTAGAATTTCCGCCGGGTCAAACTTGTTTCGCAAAATAATTAGCATATTCCTAGAATTTCCGCCGGGTCAAACTTGTTTCGCAAAATAATTAGCATATTCCTAGAATTTCCGCCGGGTCAAACTCGTCACGTCAGGAGTGACACTTCACCTGTCATCATTTTCAAAATGGAGGAGGCTGATTTCAATCATTTGAAATCGCATAAAGAGAAGAAGATTAAGAGCTATTCAGTAGGATTTAAGGTCCAAGCTATTGAATATGCTAAAAAGAACAGTAAGCAGCTATGTTTTATTAATATACCGTAGCTGCGTGTGTCAAATATGAGTCATTAAATGACTCCCGCCTCCTGGTGGTAGAGGGCGCTAGTGATCCTTCTTGCGACTACTCGGCTGCAGAAGAAGTGACAACAAGCAGCGATCGTTTATTTTTTCCTCTCGCTTGCACTTTTAACATGGAGGATTACATATCAAAAATATAACAGTTTTCTAAACTGGACCTTCAATCAGCAGGAGGTAATATAGGAAGATCTCCATCGAGACAGAGAGACTTTCAAAACGGAAGAAAGATAAGGAAGACTTCTATAAACCAGTTATCGATGCTTTTGATCAGAAGGAGCTGCGCATGGACTTCATTTATAAGTAAAGGTAAGACCATAATGACGTTTTTTTTATTAAAGGGGAACATTATCACCAGACCTATGCAAGCGTCAATATATACCTTGATGTTGCAGAAAAAAGACCATGTATTTTTTTAACTGATTTCCAAACTCTAAATGGGTAAATTTTGGCAAATTAAACGCCTTTCTGTTTATCGGTCTGTGTTGTCGGAGGGTGTAACAACACTAACAGGGAGGGATTCAAGTTGCACCACTGGCAAGAAATCTGCCGCCAGACCCCTATTAAATGTACCAAAGTGTCTTCACATTTGACCGGCGATGCTAAGACAGACATGGCACAGAGATGTATGGATAACCTACGGATGCATTTGCAACGATTAAGTCAACGACATCACAAAGGTGAGTTTTGTTGATGTTGTTGACTTATGTGCTAATCAGACATATTTGGTCACGGCGTGACTGCCAGCTAATCGATGCTAACATGCTATGCTAATCGATGCTAACGTGCTATTTACGCTAGCTGTATGAACATTTGAAACTAGATACCCACATTTAATGCGAAACAAACACTTACCAATCGACGGATTTAAGTTGCTCCAGTGTCACAAGATGCGAAAGTCCTGATCGTTTGGTCCGCACATTTTACCGGCGATGCTAATAAGGCAGCCATGCTATGGGCCACTTCATTAGGTACACCCACGCTATGGCCGAATAGCGTCAATAGCTATTCGCTCAATAGCTTCAATTTCTTCTTCAATTTCGTTTTCGCTATCTGCCTCCATACTCCGACCATCTGTTTCAATACATGCATAATCTGTTGAATCGCTTAAGCCGCTGAAATCCGAGTTTGAATCCGAGCTAATGTCGCTATAACTTGCTGTGCTATTCGCCATTTTTTGTTTACATTGGCAGCACTGTGTGACGTCACAGAGAAATGGATAGTAGTTTCCAAGATAGCAAAAATAAGGCACTTTAAAGTTTTATTTTGGGATATTCCAGGACCGGTAAAATTTTGAAAAAAACTTCAAAAAATACAAAAAGCCACCGGGAACTGATTTTTATTGTTTTTAACCCTTTTGACATTGTGATAATGTTCCCCTTCAAATGTGCTTTTCATGATGGCATTCTTACATCACACTCAAATTTATAAGCGCAGGCCTAAATTTACCGCATGCTTTTGGTAATTGCTGGAGTGAAAAGAGGTTTTAAAATAATTCGCGCATGCTTGCCTTTACCGCATGCCTTTGGTAAACGCCGGATTGAGAAGAGGTTTTAAATTAATTAGCGCCCCGGCGGCAATTCCAGGAAATACGGGAAGTATCAATAAAATACTTAAACCCGGCGCTTCTCAATTCTTTTAGGGGACATTTTTTCCACGCCTCCCCTGAAGTTACCGTTTATTTTTTTATCTGCATCCTTTAAGATAGTTCTTTACTAACACTTAAAAATGCTGTTACGTGATTGCCTCTCGCGCCCCCGTGTGTGCGTACCTGATGGTTCCTGTGGGCGACGGCAACGGCGACCCGAACGCCCTGATGTGCTCCTCGTGCTGCTGCATGGTGGGAATGCTGATCTTGAGGGGGGAGATGTGCGGCAGGAGGGGGCGCACGGGCGGAGAGGGCGCTTCCTTTTCCCGCCGCTCCTCGACGGCGAGGAGCGAGATGAACTGGATCTTGATGACCGTGCTGGGGAAACGGAACACGCACCTGACGAGGAAGACAGGGGGGGGAAAAAAAACTGTAGTCAGTGTCTGGGTTGCATTGCGACTGCTGTGGTTGGAGGAGTGTGGCAACAACATACTGATGGATATCTGACAATATTAAGAAATACATCAGATGGAAATACAAACGCTCCAATGGGGTTAGATTGTGTAACAATCATTGGTACTTTAACTTTTAATTGCCCGTGCTGTAGGCAGGTTAGGGTGAGCAAACCAAGCGCTCCTTTCCATGAATTGATTAACGTGGACCCCGACTTAAACAAGTTGAAAAACTTATTCGGGTGTTACCATTTAGTGGTCAATTGTACGGAATATGTACTGTACTGTGCAATCTACTAATAAAAGTATCAATCAATCAATCAATATCTCCCTACTTCCAGGCCTGTCGTAAAACTTAGAAAAGAAAAAAAAGTACTTTATTGATCCCCCCGAGTTCATTGCAAACTAGGGTTGTCCTGATACGAATATTTTGGTACCGGTGCCAAAATGTATTTCAATACTTTTCTATACTTCAATACTTTGAAGTACTGGCTGTCCAGAGTCGAGACCCAGGATGGACCGCTCGTCGGGACCCAGGATGGACCGCTCGCCTGTATCGGTTGGGGACATCTCTACGCTGCTGATCCGCTTGAGATGGTTTCCTGTGGACGGGACTCTCGCTGCTGTCTTGGATCCGCTTGAACTGAACTCTCGCGGCTGTGTTGGAGCCACTATGGATTGAACTTTCACCCGCTCGACATCCATTGCTTTCGGTCCCCTAGAGAGGGGGGGTTGCCCACATCTGAGGTCCTCTCCAAGGTTTCTCATAGTCAGCATTGTCACTGGCGTCCCACTGGATGTGAATTCTCTCTGCCCACTGGGTGTGAGTTTTCCTTGCCCTTTTGTGGGTTCTTCCGAGGATGTTGTAGTCGTAATGATTTGTGCAGTCCTTTGAGACATTTGTGATTTGGGGCTATAAAAATAAACATTGATTGATTGATTGATTCTATATAAAAGGGAACCACAAAAAATGGTGTTTAATGGCTTTATTTTACCAAAAAATCTTACGGTACATGTTTCTTATTGCACTCAAAAAACAATTTTGTCCTTAGATAATCTAGTGAACATACTAGAGCAGGGGTCGGGAACCTTTTTAGCTGAGAGAGCCATACAAGCCAAATATTTTAAAAAGTATTTCCGTGAGAGTCATATAATATTTTTTTTAAGACTGAATACAACTATTATTCTATCTTAATTCAATTATTGTGCAGAAATATTGGGAAATACATATCATAGCAACATAATGCCTTTATTTCACAGAAAAGGGCAATTTGTATCATTTTAAAAATTACGATATAGAGACCAGACAAAACCACTCTTCGTTAGGTCAGGATTACTAAAACTAAAAGACATTGTAGAATTGAATACTCTATTAATGATGTTCAAAGCGAGAAGTAAAGTTTATTCCAAAGGACATACAAAAGTTATTTGTGCTCACATCTAAAGATGAGAACCACAGAAGGCCGTATGACTTTAAACATCCAAGAGTGCCAACAAATTTGAAACAAATGTGCTTGTCTGTGAAAGTATGGAATTCTCTAAACAAAGACTTAAAAAGCTGTAAGAATATCTTTGTTTTTAAAAGGAGTTATAAAAAAAGAAAACTGGAATTATATCAAACTGAATTTTGATTTAGATTGGACGTGTCATTGTGAAAATGCTTAATGGAAAATTGGAAAGTATGTTGGAGTTCGGGTGTTGTTGGAGGGAACAGTTATAAAGTCATCGAAAATAATTTGTGTTAAAAAGGGGGCAGATAAATATAAGAATATCATTCTTCCATCTGCTCCTTTCTGGTCAGGTCATGGAAATGCATAAGAAACAAAAAAACTATGAAAGTGTCAATTGTACGTGGCTTTTATATATGCATTTTCATGAAAGGAATAAAAATAAATGATGATGATGCATGCATTTTTAAGTAAGACCAACATTTTTAGAGTATAAAAAGTCTCTTATTGTTTTTAATAACATTGTTATTCTGAAGTTAACCAACAATAAATAAATGACTTCTTACCATTAATGCGATTTCTTGAACAGGTGCGGTAGAAACTGAATGGATGGATTTTGAACGTTATTTTTGACACTGTGATTACCGGCGGAATTATTCATTACTTATTGTGTTTAGCAATGTCAGCTAAGATTTATCTGCGAGCCAGACTCAGTCATCAAAAGAGCCACATCTGGCTCTAGAGCCATAGGTTCCCTACCCCTGTACTAGAGATACAGATACAGTCTGATGTGCCGTGGGAGATTATCTGATTTCACCTATTTGGGTTAAAAATATTTTTTGCAAACCAGTAACTATAGCCTGCAAATTATGTATTGGTGCTCTTCCATATCAGTAGGTGGCTAATTGCTTTGTATATGTCGGAAACAGCGGGTGGCAGCGTGCAGCTAAAAAGGTGTCTAATGCTTCAACCAAAAATAAACAAAAGGTGGGTGCCCCTAAGAAAAGTAATTGAAGCTTAGGGAAGGCTATGCAGAACAAAACTAAAACTGAACTGGCTGCAAAGTAAACGAAAACAGAATGCTGGACGACAGCAAAGAATAACAGCGTGTGGAGCAGACGGCGTCCACAAAGTACATCCGGACATGACATGACAATCAACACTGTCCATCAAAGATGGATAAAAACAACTGAAGTCTTCTTGATTGCTAAAACAAAGTAGACACGGGAAATATCGCTCAAAGGAAGACATGAAATTGCTACAGGAAAATACCAAAAAAAAGAAAAGAAAAAGCCACCAAAATAGGAGCGCAAGACAATAACTAAAACACTACACACAGGAAAACAGCAAACAACTCCAAATAAGTGACCGCGTAATGTGACAGATGGTGACAGTACACCAATTTTGAGAGAAGATCTATAGTTATGGTTTGAAGACATATCCAACAATTGCGACAACGACTTTTTATAGTCAACTGAGTTTCGTTTTTTAAGGACTTCTGCTGGTGATGTGCCTCCGGATTTTTTCAATGCAAAAAATGTGCCTCGGCTCAAAAATGGTTGGAAAACCCTGTACTAGACAATTTGTCTTTTAATAGGAAGTAAACAAACACAGGATCCTAATTAGTCTGCTGACATTTGCAGTAACATATTGTGTCATTTTTCTTTTTATTATTTTGTCATCATTATGAGGGACAAACTGTAAAAATGGATCATTAATCCACTTGTTCATTTATAGTCAATATCTGATTATTTTCTCCTTTAACATGTTCTATCTAAACTTCTGTTAAAATGTAATAATCACTTATTTTTCTGTTGTTTGGATACTTTACATTATTTTTGGATGATACCAAAAATCTAGGTATCGATCCGATACCAAGTAGTTAAAGGATCATACATTGGTCATATTCAAAGTCCTTGTTTGTCCACGGACGTATTTCCTTAGTTTATAAACATAAAAGGACTTTTAAAAAGGAAAAAGAAAAATGTTTGTGCCGATAAAAAATATTGATGTACTCATAGTAGTATCGACTAGATACGCTTCTGTACTTGGTATCATTACTGTGGATGTCAGGTGTAGATCCACCAATGGCGTTTGTTTAGTGAAGCATGTTTAGCTATTCTCCGAGGATTAATGATTTAGAAGTAGCTAAAACACTGCCGATTGCGGATGGACGCTAGCTGCTAGCTAGCTAGCCATGTCGTAAAGTAATGCTTCCTGAGGGCGTTTCAGTGTTATAGCTTCACCTTTATCTTTAGTTTTTTAGGCCAAAATGCGTCAGTTCTTCCTTTTCTGTCTACACATTGTGTGTACTCTGTGATTGTGCCCTGCCGAACATGCTCCTCTGCTTGTAAAACCAGCAATGTAGAAAAGAATATTATTGTCACAGCAAAATTGCAAGCAAAACTAATTTCAATGTCATAACGTAACGACACGCCGTCAATCCCGTTAAAAAAAGGAGGAGCGGAGACCGGTACTTATTAGAGGTGGTATAGTACCGAATATAATTTATTAGTATTGTGGTACTATACTAGTACCGGTATACAATACAACCCTATTGGAAACAAACATGGCATCAAATTGTGTGGGACTTCTTCACTGATCAAAAGTTTCATGTGCTATTTAACCCTTCTGTGATTTTCAGGTATTTGGGACCCGTTTTCATTTTTATTAAAACAAAATTGATACAATTAATTATTTTTTCAAACTGAGACTCACTGACTTTGGCTCATTTTCTGTGAAAAAACATATATCAGAATACATATTTAATGACCAGACACCATACAATTGATGTTGTGTGTGCCACACACACACAGCAGGCCTAGACAGGAGGAGGACAGAGTGTAGGTACACAGAACATCAGAGGGTCAAATGTGCGAGAAAATGAGAGCAGAAAGTGTTGACAATGTTGCAACGTTATGTGGGAACCGCAGGTGCAGAAACACAAAAATAGAATCCCTGTGGGATGCAGAAACTGGCAGAGAAATCTTACCGTGCAACGTTCATATTCATTTTGTGGCTTTTAATGCCTCACAATCAAACACTTTTATGTTAAAATACTGACCAGATGTTTATTGGTATAAGGTAAACATCTGTTCAGTATTTTAACCTAAAAGTGTTGGATTTATTGATGTGTTTTTGCACCTGTGCTTCCCACACAAGGTTGCAACATTGTTTGTCAACACTGTCTGCTCTCATTTTCTCGCACATTTGACCCTCTTGATGTTTATCAGATGTTCATTGGGATAAAGTAAACATCTGTTCAGTATTTTAACATAAAAGTGTTTGATAGTGAGGCATTAAAAGCTACAAAATGCAAGGGGTCCGTCAGACCCACAAACGCTGGCTGAGTAACAACAATATGGATCCACGCAATTTAAACTAATCAGAAGCAATGTACAGCTGAGGCGTGTGATAAAGAGACGCCAAGACCCAGCCTTAAGCTTTTCATTTGGCCCCCCGAACATCAATCAATCAATCAATGTTTATTTATATTGCCCTAAATCACAAGTGTCTCAAAGGGCTGCACAAGCCACAACGACATCCTCGGTTCAGAGCCCACATAGGGGCAAGGAAAAACTCACAACCCGGTGGGATGTCAACAACATCCCATCACCCAAATAGGCTTGATGAAACCATTCAAACTAGGGTTGATCATGTGTGTAGTACTATTACCACCCCACAGGGGGCACAAGCCAGGCATTGATGTGAAGTGAATTATATTTATATAGCGCTTTTCTCTAGTGACTCAAAGCACTTTACATAGTGAAACCCAATATCTAAGTTCCATTTAAACCAGTGTGGGTGGCACTGGGAGCAGGTGGGTAAAGTGTCTTGCCCAAGGACATAACGGCAGTGACTAGGATGGCGAAAGCGGGAATCGAACCTGGAACCCTCAAGTTGCTGGCACGGCCACTCTACCAAACGAGCTATACCGTCACAGTGAAGCAGCAGTTGGGTGAGACGAAGAGGACTGACTACTCATTCAAATAAAAAATGGGTCAAATCCATCCATCCATTTTCTACCGCTTGTCCCTTTCAGGGTTGCGGGGGGTGCTGGAGCTTATCTCAGCTGCTTTCGGGAGGAAGGCGGGTATACACCCTGGACAAGTCGCCACCTCTTCGCAGGGCCAACACACACAACATTCACACTCACACAATTTAGTGTTGCCAATCAACCTATCCCCAGGTGCATGTCTTTGGAGGTGGGAGGAAGCCGGAGTACCCGGAGGGAACCCACGCAGTCACGGGTAGAACATGCAAACTCCACACAGAAAGATCGACCCTGAAAAAACCCTACATAAATTGTGAAAAAATGGGAATTTTAACTGCAAAGTGTGAATACTCTGCCCCCCGAGCCAGTGCTCGTCTGGTTTTGTGGCTGACGAGCAAATCTTGTTAATACATGTAGCGCTAAATTTGACCAGTAGAGGTCGATAACAGGTTTAATTGTGTTGAGCCACATCTATTGCGTAAACATCTCTAGTTTTGTTTGTAAATGTATTAACACTAAACCTTCTATTTTGTTTATGGAAAATACACATTTTGTAATGTTTATTTCATGTTGATATTTTCAGTTTTACAAACCCAAATGAGGGAAGACGTGTAAACAAATAAAATTGAGGAAGGTAAATAATGCAAAAGAAAAAAACATCAACCACTAACAAAACTTCTGGAGCTTCTGTTCCTTCATGCTCTTAACTAACTGTCTAATCCAGCAGTGTGAAAGCAGATGTGTTTACTTTGCAATTAAGTAAACGCAATCTCAAAGGAATAAAACAGTCCAAATGTCGATGTATAGCCCCTGAGATTTGGGGCTCATAAAACTGCGTCCCCCTTCGTTATGTAGTTGAATAGCCCTGCGATGGAGGGTTCCTGCTTCTCGCAGATCATAGATACGCATGCGCAGATTGTGTTACACGCAGGTACTTGTGAATGCACCTGTTGTATTACACTACAGGTGTCAAACTCAAGGCCTGGGGGCCTAATCTGGCTCGCCACATTATTTTATGTGGCCCGCGAAAGCCTAGAAATAATATGCGTTAAAGGGGAACATTATCACAATTTCAAAAGGGTTAAAAACAATAAAAATCAGTTCCCAGTGGCTTGTTGTGATTTTTGAAGTTTTTTTCAAATTTTTACCGGTCCCTGAATATCCCTAAATAAAGCTTAAAAGTGCCTTATTTTCGCTATCTTCGAAACCACTATCCATTTCCCTGTGACGTCACACAGGGCTGCCAATACAAACAACATGGCGGTTACCACAGCAAGATATAGCGACATTAGCTCGGATTCAGACTAGTATTTCAGCGGCTTAAGCGATTCAACAGATTACGCATGTATTGAAACAGATAATCGGAGTATGGAGGCAGATAGCAAAAACGAAATTGAAGAAGAAATTGAAGCTATTGAGCGAATAGCTATTGACGCTATTCGGCCATAGCGTGGGTGTACCTAATGAAGTGGCCCATAGCATGGCTGCCTTATTAGCATCGCCGGTAAAATGTGCGGACCAAACGATCAGGACTTTCGCATCTTGTGACACTGAAGCAACTTAAATCCGTCGATTGGTAAGTGTTTGTTTCGCATTAAATGTGGATATCTAGTTACAAATGTACATACAGCTAGCGTAAATAGCATGTTAGCATCGATTAGAGTAGCATGTTAGCATCGATTAGCTGGCAGTCATGCCGTGACCAAATATGTCTGATTAGCACATAAGTCAACAACATCAACAAAACTCACTTTTGTGATTTCGTTGACTTAATCGTTCCAAATGCATCTGCAGGTTATCCATACATCTCTGTGCCATGTCTGTCTTAGCATCGCCGGTCAAATGTGAAGACACTTTGGTACATTCAATGGGGGTCTGGCGGCAGATTTCTTGCCAGTGGTGCAACTTGAATCCCTCCCTGTTAGTGTTGTTACACCCTCCGACAACACACCGACGAGGCATGATGTCTCCAAGGTTCCAAAAAATAGTCAAAAAAACGGAAATTAACAGAGCTGAGACCCGGTGTTTGTAATGTGAAAATGAAAATGGCGGGTGTGTTACCTCGGGGACGTCACGTTCTGACGTCATCGCTAAAAGACCGATAAACAGAAAGGCGTTTAATTTGCCAAAATTCACCCATTTAGAGTTCGGAAATCGGTTAAAAAAATACATGGTCTTTTTTCTGCAACATCAAGGTATATATTGACGCTTGCATAGGTTTGGTGATAATGTTCCCCTTTAATAAAATGCTTAATCTTAATATATTTATTTTCTTTTGACATTAAAAAACATGCACTGCATAAAATTGCATGTCTTTTAAAATTCATTATTATCAAAATCTAAATAGTATATTATCAGGTATTAGAAAAATAATGTTGCTAAAATAAAGACAAATACTGTACTTAAATATCTGCTTAACTTATGATTTCAAAACAAATTATTAATCAAATTGGAGACTGTAAAATTGACAATAGATTCTATGGTTATATTCCACCTACTGAGCTTTTTACTTTGGTACCGTTTTTTTTCCATATACAGTAAGACACTAAAACATTAAAAAACTGAGAAAAAAAAACATAGAAACAAAATTTTACAGTAAAAAAAAAAAACTGTCAGCTCTGTTGCATGAATTTTACCGCTAAAACGTGGCCCAGTGGTTAGAGTGTCCGCCCTGAGATCGGTAGGTTGTGAGTTCAAACCCCGGCCGAGTCATACCAAAGACCATAAAATGGGACCCATTATCTCCCTGCTTGGCATTCAGCACCAAGGGTTGGAATTGGGGGTTAAATCACCAAAAACTATTCCCAGGCGCGGCACCGCTGCTGCTCACTGCTCCCCTCACCTCCCAGGGGGTGAACAAGGAGACGGGAAAAAACAAGTGACAATCACTGGTACTTTAACTCTAACTTTAAAAACAGCGGTATTGGTTTTCCATTCCATTTATTCAATGTTTTTATAAGCTGTAAAAAAAACAAAAAAACACAGCTTTTACTGTAAAATTCTGGTGACTGAGCTGCATTTCTTTAAATTAAAATGTAAAGATTTTTTTTTCAGCTTATGTAAAAAAAAAAATGTTAATGTATTATATATATTAAGGCTGTGAATCTTTGGGTGTCCCACGATTCGATTCAATATCGATTCTTGGGGTCGCGATTCAATTATAAATCGATTTTTTTCGATTGAACGCGATTCCCGATTCAAAAACGATATTTTTCTGATTCAAAACGATTCTGTATTCATACAATACATAGGATTTCAGCAGGATCTACCCCAGTCTGCTGACATGCTGGCAGAGTAGTAGATTTTTGTAAAAAGCCTTTATAATTGTAAAGGACAATGTTTTATCAACTGATTGCAATAATGTAAATTTGTTTTAACTAATAAACGAACCAAAAATATGACTTATTTTATCTTTGTGAAAACATTGGACACAGTGTGTTGTCAAGCTTATGAGATGCGATGCAAGTGTAAGCCACTGTGACACTATTGTTCTTTTTTATTATTTTTATAAATGTCTAATGATAATGTCAGTGAGGGATTTTTAATCACTGCTATGCTGAAATTATAACTAATATTGATACTGTTGTTGATAATATTCATTTTTGTTTCACTACTTTTGGTTTGTTCTGTGTCGTGTTTGTGTCTCCTCTCAATTGCTGTTTATTGCAGTTCTGAGTGTTGCTGGGTCAGGTTTGGTTTTGGAATTGGATTGCATTGTTATGGTATTGCTGTGTAGTGGTTTGTTGGATTGATAACAAAAAGAAAAAATATATATACATATATAAATATATTTTTTAAAATCGATTTTCAAAAAAATGAGAATCGATTCTGAATCGCACAACGTGAGAATCGCGATTCGTATTCAAATCGATTTTTCCCACACCCCTAATATATACACATATGTATATTCATATATTACTCATTGTTAAACGCGGCCCTCATAGGGCAACCATAACTGCGATGTGGCCCTCAATGAAAAGGAGTTTGACACCCGTCCAATCGTACACGACAAAAGTGTCGCAAAAGTCACGTGTAAGTAGACAGACTATCGAGGGCTCTTTCTGACTAGGGCCAGGCGGACAACTTAAAACACACTGAATACACACACTCGCAGTGATATACAGACAAACAAATTACTGTACGTAAATTACTAAAAAAAAAACTATGTAAATTAATATAAATGACTGTACAACTCCTCTCTGGGGGTGAAGGGGGTACTAGGATGACAGGGGAACGCAAAACAATAACAGTGCAATACTTTTTCATAACATGGTCACTACTGCCTAGTTTCTCTTGTTATATTCTTATTTTACTGTGATATTTTTTATTCCATCCATCCATCCATCCATTTTCTACCGCTTATTCCCTTTCGGGGTCACGGGGGCGCTGGCGCCTATCTCAGCTACAATCGGGCGGAAGGCGGCGTACACCCTGGACAAGTCGCCACCTCATCGCAGGGCCAACACAGATAGACAGACAACATTCACACTCACATTCACACACTAGGGCCAATTTAGTGTTGCCAATCAACCTATCCCCAGGTGCATGTCTTTGGAAGTGGGAGGAAGCCGGAGTACCCGGAGGGAACCCACGCATTCACGGGGAGAACATGCAAACTCCACACGGAAAGATCCCGAGCCTGGATTTGAACCCAGGACTGCAGGACCTTCATATTGTGAGGCAGACACACTAACCCCTCTCCCACCGTGAAGCATTTTTTATTTTTTTTAATTCTCATTATTGCTTTTTATTTTTATTCTTATTGTAATATTTTTTGTAGTTGTGTCATCGGATTTGCGGCCTCATGTTATGGACACTCGGGTGAAGAGAGGGGCGGAGCTTTCTACCGATCACCACCTGGTGGTGAGTTGGCTGCGATGGTGGGGGAGGATGCCGGACAGACCTGGGAGGCCCAAACGCATTGTGAGGGTCTGCTGGGAACGTCTGGCAGAGTCTCCTGTCAGACAAAGTTTCAATTCCCACCTCCGGAAGAACTTTGAACATGTCACGAGGGAGGTGCTGGACATTGAGTCCGAGTGGACCATGTTCCGCACCTCTATTGTCGAGGCGGCAGATCGGAGCTGTGGCCGCAAGGTAGTTGGTGCCTGTCGGGGCGGCAATCCTAAAACCCCCTGGTGGACACCAGCGGTGAGGGATGCCGTCAAGCTGAAGAAGGAGTCCTATCGGGTCCTTTTGACTCATAGGACTCCAGAGGCAGTGGACAGGTACCGACGGGCCAAGCGGTGTGCAGCTTCAGCGGTCGCGGAGGCAAAAACTCGGACATGGGAAGAGTTCGGGGAAGCTATGGAAAACGACTTCCGGACGGCTTCGAAGCGATTCTGGACCACCGTCCGCCGCCTCAGGAAGGGGAAGCAGTGCACTATCAACACCGTGTATGGTGCGGATGGTGTTCTGCTGACCTCGACTGCGGATGTTGTGGACAGGTGGAAGGAATACTTCGAAGACCTCCTCAATCCCACCAACACGTCTTCCTATGAGGAAGCAGTGCCTGGGGAATCTGTGGTGGACTCTCCTATTTCTGGGGCTGAGGTCGCTGAGGTAGTTAAAAAGCTCCTCGGTGGCAAGGCCCCAGGGGTGGACGAGATCCGCCCGGAGTTCCTTAAGGCTCTGGATGCTGTGGGGCTGTCTTGGTTGACAAGACTTTGCAGCATCGCGTGGACATCGGGGGCGGTACCTCTGGATTGGCAGACCGGGGTGGTGGTTCCTCTCTTCAAAAAGGGGGACCGGAGGGTGTGTTCCAACTATCGTGGGATCACACTCCTCAGCCTTCCCGGTAAGGTTTATTCAGGTGTACTGGAGAGGAGGCTACGTCGGATAGTCGAACCTCGGATTCAGGAGGAACAGTGTGGTTTTCGTCCTGGTCGTGGAACTGTGGACCAGCTCTATACTCTCGGCAGGGTTCTTGAGGGTGCATGGGAGTTTGCCCAACCAGTCTACATGTGCTTTGTGGACTTGGAGAAGGCATTCGACCGTGTCCCTCGGGAAGTCCTGTGGGGAGTGCTCAGAGAGTATGGGGTATCGGACTGTCTTATTGTGGCGGTCCGTTCCCTGTACGATCAGTGCCAGAGCTTGGTCCGCATTGCCGGCAGTAAGTCGAACACATTTCCAGTGAAGGTTGGACTCCGCCAAGGCTGTCCTTTGTCACCGATTCTGTTCATAACTTTTATGGACAGAATTTCTAGGCGCAGTCAAGGCGTTGAGGGGTTCCGGTTTGGTAACCGCAGGATTAGGTCTCTGCTTTTTGCAGATGATGTGGTCCTGATGGCTTCATCTGACCGGGGTCTTCAGCTCTCGCTGGATCGGTTCGCAGCCGAGTGTGAAGCGACCGGAATGAGAATCAGCACCTCCAAGTCCGAGTCCATGGTTCTCGCCCGGAAAAGGGTGGAGTGCCATCTCCGGGTTGGGGAGGAGACCCTGCCCCAAGTGGAGGAGTTCAAGTACCTAGGAGTCTTGTTCACGAGTGAGGGAAGAGTGGATCGTGAGATCAACAGGCGGATCGGTGCGGCGTCTTCAGTAATGCGGACGTTGTACCGGTCCGTTGTGGTGAAGAAGGAGCTGAGCCGGAAGGCAAAGCTCTCAATTTACCGGTCGATCTACGTTCCCATCCTCACCTATGGTCATGAGCTTTGGGTCATGACCGAAAGGATAAGATCACGGGTACAAGCGGCCGAAATGAGTTTCCTCCGCCGTGTGGCGGGGCTCTCCCTTAGAGATAGGGTGAGAAGCTCTGCCATCCGGGAGGAACTCAAAGTAAAGCCGCTGCTCCTTCACATCGAGAGGAGCCAGATGAGGTGGTTCGGGCATCTGGTCAGGATGCCACCCGAACGCCTCCCTAGGGAGGTGTTTAGGGCACGTCCAACCGGTAGGAGGCCACGGGGAAGACCCAGGACACGTTGGGAAGACTATGTCTCCCGGCTGGCCTGGGAACGCCTCGGGATCCCCCGGGAAGAGCTAGACGAAGTGGCTGGGGAGAGGGAAGTCTGGGTTTCCCTGCTTAGGCTGTTGCCCCCGCGACCCGACCTCGGATAAGCGGAAGATGATGGATGGATGGATGGATGTAATATTTTTTGATTTTTTTTTCCATTTATACCCCCCATTATTTACTTTTTAAATTCGATCTCAATTCTGTACACTGCTGCTGGAATTTTGATTCTACTGAAGGAATCAATAACGTACTATCTATCCATCCATCCATCAATCTATATTAGTACACACGTGCAGGTTGAGATACACGTTTGCAAATAATTTTGCTTCAATAATGTTCTGCAAACATTCGGTGACTGGAGGTGGGGGGGGTATCATCCGTCAAAACATCAAACCTTATCAGCGTCGCTACGACTGCGTCTAGAAAGCCTCCAAAGACCGCTAAAGTTTTCCAGAGACGACCCCGGGGGTCAAGTAAAAATGTTCCCATTCTATTCCTTTAATGTTGCTATAAGTCAGGGGTGTCAAACTCAAATACAGAGTGGGCCAAAATTTCAAACTGAACGAAGCCGCGGGCCGAGGTTGAACAAATGAATCCTTTAATAGGGACCCAAACAAGTTTTGCATTGAATATTGACCGAGCAAGGCTTATATAACTTTATAGCATGGGTGTCAAACTCTGGCCCGGGGGCCAAATTTGGCCCGCCGTGTAATTTCATTTGGCCCTTGAGGTAATATCAAATTAAGATTAGAGCTGGCCCGCCGGTGTTATATAGCGGCTATGCCTCTTTAACACTGCATTCACCACTGATACTCGTACTTGCCAACCCTCACGATTTTCCCGGGAGACTCCTAAAGTTCAGTGCCCCTCCCAAAAATCTCCCTGGGCAACCATTCTTCCGAATTTCTCCCGATTTCCACCCGGACAACAATATTGGGGGCGTGCCTTGAAGGCACTGCCTTTTGCGTCCTCTACAGCCTGTCGTCACGTCCGCCTTTCCTCCATACAAACAACGTCCCGGCCCAGTCGCATAATACATGCGGCTCTAACACACTCAAATGAATGCAAGGCATACTTGATCAACAGCCATAAGGGTCACACTGAGGGTGGCCGTATAAACAACTTTAACATTTTTACAAATATGCGCCACACTGTGAAGCACACCAAACAAGAATGACAAACACATTTTGGGAGAACATCCGCACCGTAGCACAACATAAACACAACAGAAGAAATACCCAGAATCCCTTGCAGCACTAACTCTTCCGGGACGCTACAATATACATCCCCGCTACCACCTAACCCCGCCCTCCCCAATTTTTATCTAAATTTTATTTGATATGCCATTTATATTTTTTAATAATTATTATTATAATTTGAAACTTGATTTTGCATGTCACTATAAAGTTATATAAGCCTTGCTTGTTTGATATTCAATGCAAAACTTGTTTGGGTCCCTATTAAAAGGTTAATTTGTTCAACCTTGGCCCGCGGCTTTGTTCAGTTTTAAATTTTGGCCCACTCTGTATTTGAGTTTGACACCCCTGCTATATAGTGAAATGCAAAATCGAGTTTTAAATAATAATAATCTAAAAATATCAATGGCATATCAAATAAAATAAAATAAAAATACAAATTGAATGCGGCGGGTTTGAGTTGGGGCGGGGTTTGGTGCTAGCGGGGATGTATATTGTAGAATCCCGGGAGAGTTAGTGATGCAAGGGGTTCTGGGTATTTGTTCGATTGTGTTTATGTTGTGTTACGGTGCGGATGTTCTCCCGAAATGTGTTTGTCATTCTCGTTTGCTGTGGGTTCACAGTGTTGCGTATATTTGTAACAGTGTTAAAGTTGTTTATACGGCCAACCTCAGTGTGACCTGTATGGCTGTTGACCAAGTATGCGTTGCATACACTTGTGTGTGTGTATGAGCCGCATATATTATGTGAGTGGGCCGGCACGCTGTTTGTATGGAGGAAAAGCGGACGTGGCGACATGTAGAGAACGCCAAAGGCAGTGCTTTTACGGCCCGCCCCCAATATTATTGTCCGGGTGGAAATCGGGAGGGGCACTGAACTTCGGGAGTCTCCCGGGGAAAATCGGGAGGGTTGACGAGTATGAGTATTAGTGGTGAATGCGGTGTTACAGCTCTAATGTTAATTTGATATTGCCTCAAGGGCAATATCAGAGTTTGACACCCATGCTATGAGTTATTACAATTGTGGACTGGAGCTAAAATCCCGTAACTCCCTTTTCTGACATTTTGCAAGAATTGCACCAGCCAGCTCTTTGTCTAATCCTGCAAACTAGCAAACAAAACCCCTGCCTTGCCGCGACGGTCTTCTCGCAGCTGTCAGAGCAACACTAAATCCACAAATAGACAAGCCTCACATCTGCTGTACCTCAACACAAGTGTGCACGCCAGAAGCAAACGTCCAAACACTGCCTGTGAAGTGGCTTCACACAGAATTCCACTGTTGTTGCACTCATGACATCCCAGCGGATGGAAAGAATCCCCAAAAGACAACGTTTTTATCTTTCTGGGTCGTTATATTTAGCAAAAAAATAAATGGACATCATGCTTTTAGGCCTGGCAAAGACGTGGAGAATACAAGGAAGAGGGTTTGCAGGACAGGAAATCTCAGCAGCGAGACAATAAGCTCCCAACTCACGTCAAGCCCTCACAGGAAAAACACTCATTTTGACAAAAAAGTCAAGTTGAAGCTGAGAGATGAAGTCAACACTTGGTTTTGACCACATCAATTTTGAAGATATCATTGCATTTGTATTCAAATAATCGTCTAATGTGAAGACACAGAACATGAAGTACAGATGTGACCTTCGCCTACGAGTCGTGTCTTTCGAACGGCTCTCAAGTGAACGATGAGACCCGATTCCCAGTTTGCACCGGCAAATTTAGCGTTTGCAATTGCTCACTCTGCACATGCTTGCCACTCCGCTGACAACTGGACTAAAAAAAAAAAAATCGGAGTTAAAGGAAACTAAGCAGCATTTAAATTCCCAATTTTAATTATAAAAAAAAAGAATACATATTTTCCATATAATTTTTTTAATATTTATATAAATATATCCAGGTTTGGGGTAGTAGTTAAGGCGTACACACCAGGTATGGTACAGTACAACTTTGTACTAACATTTTTAGTATGTCCACATAGCTTTATTTATACTTTTTTATCAATCAATCAATCAATCAATGATTATTTATATAGCCCTAAATCACTAGTGTCTCAAAGGGCTGCACAAACCACAACACAAACCACTACGACATCCTCGGTAGAGCCCACATAATGGCAAGGAAAACTTACACCCAGGGGGACGTCGGTGACAATGATGACTATGAGAAACCTTGGAGAGGACCGCACATGTGGGCAAACCCCCCCTCTCCAGGGGAACCGAAAGCAATGGATATCCATCAATGCAGTTTATTCTTACCCTTTGTGTATTGTTTTTTTCTTCTATATTGATAAGATGCTGCACATTTTTTTTTCAATGATGGAAAATTCAAACTACGGACTTTACTAATGAATCATGGAAATATGGCAACACCTTGACAATGAAAACAACAACAAAAAATATGTTATAGCCAATATTTTTAGACCAGTTGATCTGCCGCTTCTTTTCTTTCTCCTATGTCACCCCCTCCCTTGTGGAGGGGTCCGAGCCAATGACCATGGATGAAGTACTGGCTGTCCAGAGTCGAGACCCAGGTTGGACCGCTCGTCTGGACCCAGAATGGACCGCTCGCCTGTATCGGTTGGGGACATCTCTACGCTGCTGATCCGCCTCCGCTTGGGATGGTTTCCTGTGGACGGGACTCTCGCTACTGTCTTGGATCCGCTTTGAACTGAACTCTCGCGGCTGTGTTGGAGCCACTATGGATTGAACTTTCACAGTATCATGTTAGACCCGCTCGACATCCATTGCTTTCGGTCTCCTAGAGGGGAGGGGGGGTTGCCCACATCTGAGGTCCTCTCCAAGGTTTCTCATAGTCAGCATTGTCACTGGCGTCCCACTGGATGTGAATTCTCCCTGCCCACTGGGTGTGAGTTTTCCTTGCCCTTTTGTGGGTTCTTCCGAGGATGTTGTAGTCGTAATGATTTGTGCAGTCCTTTGAGACATTTGTGATTTGGGGCTATATAAATAAACATTGATTGATTGATTGATTGATATTTCAGAGTAATTCCCACCAGTAAAGTATTATTTGTGTAAATTAAATTATTCTGATCTACATTTTGTCGCTTAGCGCATTGTTTTTCAACCACTGTGCCGCGTGACATATAGTCTGGCATACCGTGGAAAATTATGCAATTTCACCATCATCAATAATGACGGCAACATTAAGTCTTTTAAGCATTGTAAAATATATATATATATTTTTTTTTTTTGCAAACCACTGCCGTTGTTGAGTGCCTGTTCTCTCTAGAGATCGGCAGAGTCACCATGTAAGTAGTATGGATGGTTCTGGTTATAGTTTGATTTCATATCAAACAATTGCGTCAGGTATTTTAATGAGAATGACTTTATATAGTCAATACAAGCTACCGAGTTTCATTTTTAACATTTTCTGCTGTTGGTGTGCCTCGGGATTTTTTCAATGAAAAAATGTGCCCCGGCTCAAGAAAGGTTGAAAAACACTGGTTTACACGATATATATCTTGATATTTTGCTTTAGCCTTGAATGAACACTTGATGCATATAATCACAGCAGTATGATGATTCTATGTGTCGACATTAAAACATTCTTCTTCATACTGCATTAATATATGCTCATTTTTTTAACTTTCATGCAGATGAAGGAAATTACAACTAAGTCAATTGACCAAAACTCAAAACTTATTCAAATCAAAAAATGATTCCCGGGCGCAGCCACCACTGCTGCACACTGCTCCCCTCACCTCCCAGGTGGTGATTAAGGGGATGAGTCAAATGCAGAGGACACATTTCGCTACACCTAGTGTATGTGTGACAATCATTGGTACTTTTAGCTTTATAGGCCTACTGAAATGAGATTTTCTTATTTAAACGGGGATAGCAGGTCCATTCTATGTGTCATACTTGATCATTTTGCGATATTGCCATATTTTTGCTGAAAAGATTTAGTAGAGAACATCGACGATAAAGTTCGCAACTTTTGGTCGCTAATAAAAAAGCCTTGCCTGTACCGGAAGTAGCAGACGATCTGCGCGTGACGTCACTGGTTGTAGGGCTCCTCACATCTGAACATTGTTTATAATGGGAGCCTCCATCAGCAAGAGCTATTCGGACCGAGAAAGCGACAATTTCCCCATTAATTTGAGCGAGGATGAAAGATTTGTGGATGAGGAAATTTAGAGTGAAGGCCTAGAAAAATAAAAAATAAGTTAAAAAAAAAATATTTAAAAAAGGTCGAGGGCAAGTGAGAGCGATTCAGATGTTTTTAGAAACATTTACTAGGATAATTCTGGGAAATCCCTTATCTGCCTATGGCTAGTGTTTTAGTGAGTTAAAGGCCTACTAAAACCCACTACTACCGACCACACAGTCTGATAGTTTATATATCAATGATGAAATATTAACATTGCAACACATGCTAATACGGCCTTTTTAGTTTACTAATTTACAATTTTAAATTTCCCGCAGAGTTTCTTGTTGAAAACGTCGCGGTATGATGACGCGTCTCGGGTTGTAGCGGACATTATTTTCCAGCCCGATCCAAACTATAAGTAGTCTGCTTTAATCGCATAATTACACAGTATTCTGGACTTCTGTGTTGCTGAATCTTTTGCAATTTGTTCAATTAATAATGGAGAAGTCCAAGTAGAAAGATGGAGGTGGGAAGCTATTAGCCTTTAGCCACACAAACACAGTCGGTGTTTCCTTGTTTAAAATTCCCGAAGGCGAAGCTTTGCTATGGATCTGAGCGGTCAAGCGAACGTGGATCCCGACTAAATGTCAACCAGCAGTTTTCGGTGAGAAAATTGTGGTAATAAGTCGGCTCTTACCGGCGACATCAGCGGAGCTTCCAGCAGTGTGACTTCTCTCAGAAAGTTCTGCGATTACTGTCTATTGCAGCCTGCAGCTCCCCTGGAGAGCTCAGACCTCTCTTTTCACACTCAAAGGGGTACAGGTACTTCATATACTGTGTGCGCAGAGAAGTCACACTGGGTGTGAGTTTTCCTTGCCCTTTTGTGGGTTCTTCCGAGGATGTTGTAGTCGTAATGATTTGTGCAGTCCTTTGAGACATTTGTGATTTGGGGCTATATAAATAAACATTGATTGATTGATTGAGAACCTGGGTCAACACACGTACCTGTGGCCACACCCCTTCGACTTTGGGTACTATTTAATCTCACTAAAACACTAACATAACTGGCAGATAAGGAATTTTCCAGAATTATCATAGAAATGTGTGTAATAACATCTGCAATCGCCTTTTTTTTTTCTAGTCCTTTACTCTCAATATCCTCATCCACGAATCTTTCATCCTCGCTAAAATTAATGCGGAAATTGTCGCTTTCTCTGTCGGAATAGCTCTTGCTGCTGGAGGCTCACATTATAAACAATGTGAGGAGCTCCACAACCTGTGACGTCACGCGCACATCGTCTGCTACTTCTGGTAAAGGCAAGGCTTTTTTATGAGCGACCTAAAGTTGCAAACTTTATCGTCGATGTTCTCCACTAAATCCTTTCAGCAAAAATATGGCAATATTGCGAAATGGTCAAGTATGACACATAGAATGGACCTGCTATCCCCGTTTAAATAAGAAAATCTCATGTCAGTAGGCCTTTAAAGAGTACCTTAAAGACGGAGGGGTGTGGCCACGGGTGTTTTGACGCCAGAGTCTCTGAGATAAGTCACGTACGGCAGCTGCAAGAGGACGCTGGCTCCTTATTTCCACAATTTTCTCACCGAAAACTGCCGGTTGACATGTAGTCGGGATCCATGTTCGCTTGACCGCTCTGATCCATAGTGAAGCTTCACCTCCGGGAATTTTAAACAAGTAAACACCGTGTGTTGGTGTGGATAGAGGCTAAAAGCTTCCCACCTCCACCTTTGTACTTTGACTTCTCCATTATTAATTGAACAAATTGCAAAAGATTCAGCAACACAGATGTCCAAAATACTGTGTAATTATGCGATGAAAAGAGACGACTTTTAGCCGTAAGTGGTGCTGGGCTAATATGTCCCCTCTAACCAATAATGTCACAAACACGCGTCATCATTCCGAGACGTTTTCAACAGGAAATTTAAAATTGCAATTTAGTAAACTAAAAAGGCCGTATTGGCATGTGTTGCAATGTTAATATTTCATCATTGATATATAAACTATCAGACTGTGTGGTCGGTAGTAGTGGGTTTCAGTAGGCCTTTAACTTTAAACCTGCATTATCATATCCATCCTTTGTAACTGAGCAACTGTGTTGAACATTTCCCCTTGTGGATGACTTAAAGGGGAACATTATCACCAGACCTATGTAAGCGTCAATATATACTTTGATGGTGCAGAAAAAAGACCATCTATTTTTTTTAACCGATTTCCGAACTCTAAATGGGTGAATTTTGGCGAATTAAACGCCTTTCTGTTTATCACGTCAGAATGTGACGTCACCGAGGTAACACACCCACCATTTTCATTTTCAACACATTACAAACACCGGGTCTCAGCTCTGTTATTTTACGTTTTTTTGACTATTTTTTGGAACCTTGGAGACATCATGCCTCGACGGTGTGTTGTCGGAGGGTGTAACAACACTAACAGGGAGGGATTCAAGTTGCACCACTGGCCCGAAGATGCGAAAGTGTCTGCCGCCAGACCCCCATTGAATGTGCTGGAGTGTCTCCACATTTGACCGGCGATGCTAAGGCAGACATCGCACAGAGATGTATGGATAACCTGCAGATGCATTTGCAACAATAGTCAACAAAATCACAAAGGTGAGTTTTGTTGATGTTGACTGCCAGCTAATCGATGCTAACATGCTATTTACCGGCGGTGCTAAAGCAGACATGGCACAGAGATGTATGGATAACCTGCAGATGCATTTGCAACTATATTACGTTTCCTTCCACCCACATTTAATGCGAAACAAACACTTACCAATCGACGGATTTAAGTTGCTCCAGTGTCACAAGATGCGAAAGTCCTGATCGTTTGGTCCGCACATTTTACCGGCGATGCTAACGCAGCTATTCGGCCATGCTACGGCTATGAATAGCGTCAATAGCTATTCGCTCAATAGCTTCAGTTTCTTCTTCAATACTTTCATACTACAACCATCCGTTTCAATACATGCGTAATCTGTTGAATCGCTTAAGTCGCTGAAATCCGAGTTTGAATCCGAGCTAATGTCACTATATCTTGCTGTGGTATTCCCATTGTTTGTTTACATTGGCAGCACTGTGTGACGTCACAGGGAAATGGCCAGTGTCTTCGCAGAGAGCGAAAATAAGGCACTTTAAAGATTTATTTAGGGATATTCCGAGACCGGTAAAATTTAAAAAAAAACTTCAAAAAATACAACAAGCCACTGGGAACTGATTTTTATTGTTTTTAACCCTTTTGAAATTGTGATAATGTTCCCCTTTAAGTTTAAATCCAACATGACAGCGGCCTTGCTTCACCAGTCCTGTGTTTATTCCATGTGCTTCCGCAGCCAGGCTCCATTTCCGGTTCCATCTCCCAAAACACTGTGCGGCAGCCAATCAGAGGCGAGCTCCGCCCCGCCCCACCCCCTCGCAACGACCGCAGATTGACAGCCACACACCAAAAAACTCAAGTGTAAACGCCTTTGTGTTGACGGTTGCTACTCTTATTGACGTATTAAAGGCCCACTGAAAGCCACTACTACCAACCACACAATCTGATAGTTTATCAATCAATGATGAAATATTAACATTGCAACACATGCCAATACGGCCTTTTTAGTTTACTAATTTACAATTTTAAATTTCCCGCGGAGTTTCTTGTTGAAAACGTCGCGGAATGAAGACGTGTTTGTGATGTCTCGGGTTGTAGCGGACATATTAGCCCAGCACCACTTACGGCTAAAAGTCGTCTCTTTTCATCGCATAATTACACAGTATTTTGGACTTCTGTGTTGCTGAATCTTTTGCAATTTGTTCAATTAATAATGGAGAAGTCAAAGAAGAATGCTGTTGGTGGAAAGCGATTGCAGCTGCCTTTAGCACCGAAACACAGCCGGTGTTTCTTTGATTGTTGAGAAGCTTTAACACAGAGCGGTCAAGTGAATATGTTTCTCTACGTCAACCAGAAAGTTTTTGGATGGGAAAATTGTGATATTAAGTCGGCTCTTACCGGAGACTTCAGTGGATTACTGGACCTCCTCCTCTAGCTGTCAAAAAGGTAGCTGTGATCTTGGCACCTGCTTCTCTCAGAGACACTGGCGTTCACCGCAGCCATCCGACTTTGAGTTATGACTTTATAATCTCACTAAAACACTATTAACACAATAAGCAGATACGGGATTTTCCAGAATTATCCTAGTAAATGTGTTTAGTTACATCTGAAACGCTCACACTGCTGCCGCCCGGAGCCGTCGCCTTTTTTTTTTTTGTGCTTCACTCTAACTTTCCTCATCCACGATTCTTTCATGCTTGCTCAAATTAATGGAGAAATTGTCGCTTTCTCGGTCCAAATCACTGTAGTTGCTGGTGGCCATAATTGTAAACAATGTGAGGATGTGTGGAGCCCTACAACCCGTGATGTCACGCGCACATCGTCTGCTACTTCCGGTAAAGGCAAGGCTTTTTTATTAGCGACCGAAAGTTGCGAACTTTATCGTCGATGTTCTCTACTAAATCCTTTCAGCGAAAATATGGCAATATCGCGAAATGATCAAGTATGACACATAGAATGGACCTGCTATCCCCGTTTAAATAAGAACAGGCCTTTAAGTTTAAGTCCAACATGACAGGCCATGCTTCACCAGTCCTGTGTTTATTCCATGTGCTTCCGCAGCCAGGCTCCATTTCCGGTTCCATCTCCCAAAACACTGTGCGGCAGCCAATCAGAGGCGAGCTCCGCCCCGCCCCACCCCCTCGCAACGACCGCTGATTGACAGCCACACACCAAAAAACTCAAGTGTAAACGCCCTTGTGTTGACGGTTGCTACTCTTATTGACGTATTAAATCACCACTTCTTGCTGAATAAAAACGGGCAAACAATTAAAAAAAAAGGGCAACTTTTCCATTTCACGGGCGTTTTGGGGACGAAACAATCGAACGCACCTCTCCGTGCGGAGTTGGCAGGGGTGCGTTTGTTTACATTGACAGCAACACGCCGAAAACATTAACTTCGGCGATAAAAAGCGACTTTAAGTGCATATATTCCACTTAAGACGGCGGAAAAAGGGGATAAGATGATATTTAGTCGAATGTAAATATTTTAAAGTGAGTAAAAGTTGTAAAAGTTGAGATTAGCTAGCTAAGCTAGGCTAGCTTTCGTTTTGGAAACGCTGTAATTAAATGGCGTTTTAAGTTGTATTAAAAGATGAATATAAGTGTTAAAAATGGTGGTTATGTGACAAGCGGCACTCACTCTCGGGGCAGCGGCAGCGGCGGGGCTCCTCTCCGCTGGAACACGCCGTCCACGAAGACGCCGTTCTTGCCGAGGCACCGCAGCGAGAAGCCGCCCGCCTCGTCGTGGCTGACCTGCAGGTGCCGCCGGGAGATGAAGCTCGAGTGGCCCATGTTGATGTCCACCGGCCCGTGGGACGAGTTCCGCCCGACGGTCACCGTCCGCTGGCGCATGACGAACTCAAAGTCCCGGCCCTCCAGCCTGGCCAGGGCCTGCGGGAGCGGCGACGCCAGTCGGACGCCGGGGCGCATCCCGCCGGCGTCGCGCTCCTCCGGGAAGGCGAGCGAGGGCTGCGGGGGGAAGAAGCCGTGCGAGCCGCTCGCCGCCACCCGCACCGGGCTGCACGGCGCCGACTGCAGGGCGAGCAGGGCCCGCACTCCCGTGTCGTCCCGGTAGTCTGCCATGTTGTTTCGCGAGAGGGTCAAACACACACACAAGAGTTGCAACGTGAGTTTTCCGGGCAGGAGGACTTGTTAGCTGGGTCTGACGGAACAACATGGAGGCCGGCACGGCGCGAAAACCGGGACGGAGCTCCTGGAGGAGGAACCGGACTCGTGCTGCGTTCAAGAGCAGCTCAGAAACTACAGTGACACCCGTACATTGCTACCCACTGTGACTTATTTCTGTATTTTTATTATTATTATTTTTTTTTAAGTGTCTGTTTTGGGGGTCCGGCAGCACGAATCCGGTTCCTCCTGGAGGGGGAACCGCCCCCCCCTCAAAAAAAAAGTGTCTGTTTTGGGGGTCCGATAGCGCGAATCCGGTTCCTCCTGAAGGGGGAGCCGGACTCGTGCTGCGTTCAAGGGCAGCTCGAAAACTACATTGCTACCCACTGTGACTTATTTCTGTATTTTTTTTTTTTTTTTTTTTAAAGTGTCTGTTTTGGGGGTCCGGCAGCACGAATCCGGTTCCTCCTGGAGGGGGAACCGCCCCCCCCCCCCCCCCTCAAAAAAAAAGTGTCTGTTTTGGGGGTCCGACAGCGCGAATCCGGTTCCTCCTGAAGGGGGAACCGGACTCGTGCTGCGTTCAAGGGCAGCTCGAAAACTACAGTGTACACGGCGTACATTGCTACCCACTGTGACTTATTTCTGTATTTTTATTTATTCATTTTTTTTAAGTGTCTGTTTTGGGGGTCCGGCAGCACGAATCCGGTTCCTCCTGGAGGGGGAACCGGACTCGTGCTGCGTTCAAGGGCAGCTCGAAAACTACATTGTACACGGCGTACATTGCTACCCACTGTAACTTTTATCTGTATTTTTTATTTTTAAGTGTCTGTTTTGGGGGGTCCTGCAGCACGAATCCGGTTCCTCCTGGACGGGGAACCAGACTCGTGCTGTGTTCAAGGGCAGCTCGGAAACTACAGTGACACCCGTGAAGTGAAGTGAAGTGAATTATATTTATATAGCGCTTTTTCTCTAGTGACTCAAAGCGCTTTACATAGTGAAACCCAATATCTAAGTTACATTTAAACCAGTGTGGGTGGCACTGGGAGCAGGTGGGTAAAGTGTCTTGCCCAAGGACACAACGTCATTGACTAGGATGGCGGAAGCGGGAATCGAACCTGCAACCCTCAACTCTCTGACACGGCCGCTCTACCAACCGAGCTAAACCGCCCCACCACCCATACATTGCTACCCACTGTGACTTTTTTCTGTATTTTTAATTTTAGGTGTCTGTTTTGGGGGGTCCGGCAGCGCGAATCCGGTTCCTCCTGGAGGTGGAACCGGACTCGTGCTGCGTTCAAGGGCAGCTCGGAAACTACAGTGACACCCGTACATTGCTACCCACTGTAACTTTTTTCTGTATTTTTTATTTTTAAGTGTCTGTTTTGGGGGGTCCGGCAGCGCGAATCCGGTTCCTCCTGGAGGGGGAACCGGACTCGTGCTGCGTTCAAGGGCAGCTCGGAAACTACAATGACACCCGTACATAGCTACCCACTGTAACTTTTTTCTGTATTTTTTATTTTTAAGTGTCTGTTTTGGGGGGTCCGGCAGCACGAATCCAGTTCCTCCTGGAGGGGGAACCGCCCCCCTCCCCTCAAAAAAAGTGTCTGTTTTGGGAGTCCGGCAGCTTGAATCCGGTTCCTCCTGAAGGGGGAACCGGACTCGTGCTGTGTTCAAGGGCAGCTCGGAAACTACAGTGACACCCGTACATTGCTACCCACTGTGACTTTTTTCTGTATTTTTTATTTTTAAGTGTCTGTTTTGGGGGGTCCGACAGCGCGAATCCGGTTCCTCCTGAAGGGGGAACCGGACTCGTGCTGCGTTCAAGGGCATCTCGGAAACTACAGCGACACCCGTACATTGCTACCCAATTGTAACTTTTTTCTGTATTTTTTATTTTTAAGTGTCTGTTTTGGGGGGTCCGGCAGCACGAATCCGGTTCCTCCTGGAGGGGGAACCGGACTCGTGCTGCGTTCAAGGGCAGCTCGGAAACTACAGTGACACTCGTACATTGCTACCCACCGTGACTTTTTTCTGTATTTTTTATTTTTAAGTGTCTGTTTTGGGGGGTCCGGCAGCACGAATCCGGTTCCTCCTGGAGGGGGAACCGGGCTCGTGCTGCGTTCAAGGGCAGCTCGGAAACTACAGCGACACCCGTACATTGCTACCCATTGTAACTTTTTTCTGTATTTTTTATTTTTAAGTGTCTGTTTTGGGGGGTCCGGCAGCACGAATCCGGTTCCTCCTGGAGGGGGAACCGGACTCGTGCTGCGTTCAAGGGCAGCTCGGAAACTACAGTGACACCCGTACATTGCTACCCACCGTAACTTTTTTCTGTATTTTTTATTTTTAAGTGTCTGTTTTGGGTGTCCGACAGCGCGAATCCGGTTCCTCCTGAATGGGGAACCGGACTCGTGCTGCGTTCAAGGGCTGCTCGGAAACTACAGCGACACCCGTACATTGCTACCCACTGTAACTTTTTTCTGTATTTTTTATTTTTAAGTGTCTGTTTTGGGGGGTCCGGCAGCACGAATCCGGTTCCTCCTGAAGGGGGAACCGGACTCGTGCTGCGTTCAAGGGCAGCTCGGAAACTACAATGACACCCGTACATAGCTACCCACTGTGACTTTTTTCTGTATTTTTTATTTTTAAGTGTCTGTTTTGGGGGGTCCGGCAGCACGAATCCGGTTCCTCCTGAAGGGGGAACCGGACTCGTGCTGCGTTCAAGGGCAGCTCGGAAACTACAGTGACATCCGTACATTGCTACCCACTGTGACTTTTTTCTGTAGTTTTTATTTTTAAGTGTCTGTTTTGGGGGTCCTGCAGCACGAATCCGGTTCCTCCTGGAGGGGGAACGGACTCGTGCTGCATTCAATGGCAGCTCAGAAACTACAATGTACCCGTACATTGCTACCCACTGTAACTTTTTTCTATATTTTTTATTTTTAAGTGTCTGTTTTGGGGGGTCCGGCAGCACGAATCCGGTTCCTCCTGGAGGGGGAACGGACTCGTGCTGCGTTCAAGGGCAGCTCGGAAACTGCAGTGACACCCTTTTTTATTATTTTTTTCACGATACACTCAATCTCGTAAGATAATATATGTGGTTATTTACTACAATAAATAAATGAAATAAAAATTACAGATTTCAATATTCCAGTAACAATATTCTACACTTAAACTGTCTACCTTGGGCATCCATTTTAAAAATACTATTATAAAAAAACAAAACATAAAAAAGTGGTTGTTGTTGTTTTTATTCAGTGACACTTTTCTGTATCCATCCATCCATTTTCTACCGCTTATTCCCTTTTGAGGTCGCGAGGGGCGCTGGTGCCTATCTCAGCTACAATCGGGTGGAAGGCAGGGTACACCCTGGACAAGTCGCCACCTCATTGCAGGGCCTGGAGCGCCAAAAAGGGGGGGGGGTAAAGGAGACGGATTCTAGGGGCCCAGAGAGGCTCCCCTCTTGTATGTAAAATAGCATCAAAAAATGTTGCCGCTGTGTTGGGGGCCCTGTAAAGATTATTTTCATGGGGCCCAAAATCCCTAGCGGCGCCCCTGAGCAGGGCCAACACAGATAGACAACATTCACCCTCACATTTAGTCAGTTATTGTGAAACTTTATCTTCTTGTGGTGAAGAGGAGTCCGTACATTGCTACCCTCTGTGACTTTTTTTTTTTTGTATCTGTTTTGGGGGGTCCGGTTCCTCCTCCAGAAGGAACCGGAGTCGTGCTGCGTTCATGTGCAGCTCGGAAACTACAGTGACACACATTTTTATGTTAGGTAGGTTTGTAGGTAGGTCTTTATGGTCATTGCAATAAGTACAACTAAACTTTGTTTTCAGCACAAACCTGTTCAAGATGAGGTTAAATAAACAGTGTACACTGTACAGGGTTGCAGAACAAGAACGCTGATGGGTCGCCATAAGGCGCCCCGTAAAAGATGGGAAAGGATGAGTAAAAAAATACAATCCGGACTGGGCTCCTAAGGGGGCCCAGTTCGGAATGAGAAAAAACCTCCATAGCAAAGCACATATACATATTACAACATACATCTCGAGATATGTATGTTGTGGGGCGGTATAGCTCGGTTGGTAGAGCGGCCGTGTCAGCAACTTGAGGGTTGCAGGTTCGATTCCCACTTCCGCCATCCTAGTCCCTGCCGTTGTGTCCTTGGGCAAGACACTTTACCCACCTGCTCCCAGTGCCACCCACACTGGTTTAAAAATGTAACTTAGATATTGGGTTTCACTATGTAAAGCGCTTTGAGTCGCTAGAGAAAAGCGCTATATAAATATAATTCACTTCACATATCTAGCAAGAGAGAAAAGGTATTCAAGGTCATGGGGGTAGGTCGAAGCTCTCAGGCGCTGACCATCCATTCATCACCCCTACTGGATTTGCATCGAGGGCGTTGGATTGGGGGACAGGAGGGTGTATGTGTGGCGTATATTTTTTTGTGGATGTGTGTGTGTGTGTGTATAAGCCCATAGTGTGTCTCTGTTCCGCGGCCTTGATGTATTTTCCGTCGCTAGTCCAAAGTTCACAACAACAGGTGTGTGTCCGTGAGAGACAAAAAAGGGAGTTTGTTGTGTCTTCCTGCAGTGATCTTCGGGAGAGTCTCGAAGCCAGGGAAACAATCCAAGTTAAAATGATTTGTATGCGGGTGAAAATAAAATCTGCTTGTCTATGACTGGTCCTCAAAAACTGCGGGGTAGACAGTCCGATGTAATCCACAGTTCTTCGTGCATCCTCGGGGTACTTTGAAGACTGCCAGCAACTTCCAATTTGTCGACAAACCAGAACAACGCTTACTCCAATCAGCAGATGTCCTCTTGTCATAATTTCCAATAGGTGGATATCTTCACGTCCTCGACAGAAAAGGGTCGCCAGGCACGAGGCCCTCCTTCTTCTCCCAAGAGTCCGTCGTGTGTCCAGCAACAACCGCTTCGTCACGACTGCAAGTTCCCTCCAAACCCAAGATCTTGTCAATTTTGTTAAATAGTTCCAATGTTTAGATTTGGAGAGCAGTG
The DNA here is from genome assembly GCF_033978795.1 of Nerophis ophidion. Classification (NCBI taxonomy): domain Eukaryota; kingdom Metazoa; phylum Chordata; class Actinopteri; order Syngnathiformes; family Syngnathidae; genus Nerophis; species Nerophis ophidion. Next base: position 85,858,328 of record NC_084611.1, read on the forward strand.
CAAAGAGAGGCAACAAGAAAGTTAAGACAAGACAAAGAAGCAAGCAGGAGAGATAAGGGAGAGGAAAGGGGGAGCGTCCGCCCTCGTTGAGTCCCAGAGAGAAAATCGGGAAAATGTTGGTGAGGTTCATTTAGCCTACTGGCGTGTATCTATAAATGGTTGATTTATACCAATCAATCAATCAATCAATGTTTACTTATATAGCCCTAAATCACTAGTGTCTCAAAGGGCTGCACAAACCACTACGACATCCTCGGTAGGCCCACATAAGGGCAAGGAAAACTCACACCCAGTGGGACGTCGGTGACAATGATGACTATGAGAACCTTGGACGCCAAAAAAACGGAAATGCTGATTATCGGTCCTGCTAGACACCGAACTCTATTTAATAATACAACTCTAACATTTGACAACCAAACAATTAAACAAGGCGACACGGTAAAGAATATGGGTATTATCTTCGACCCAACTCTCTCCTTTGAGGCACACATTAAAAGCAAGTAAGGTAAAAATGTTGTACCTGCGGGGGCCGACGACGCGTTTGACACCAGAATTCGAGAGCCTGCTGGGGGGCTCGCCTACTCCCGCTTCACCGGGTAAGTGAGGGGTGTGGAATAAGTGGGAGGCCCCGTGTGGGGCTCCGGCCCCAGGGCGTCGCAAGTGAAACACCACTACCCTTATCGTTTTTTCACTTACCCAGTGAAGCGGGAGTAGGCGAGCCCCCCAGCGGACTCTCGAATTCTGGTGTCAAACGCGTCGTCGGCCCCCGCAGGTACAACATTTTTACCTTACTAGCCTATGTAAATCAACCATTTTTAAATACACACATTTTTGTTTTGTTTTTACACCTGATACTAGGGCTGGGAATCTTTGGGTGTCCCACGATTCGATTCAATATCGATTCTTGGGGTCACGATTCGATAATATATCGATTTTTTTTCGATTCAACGCGATTCTCGATTCAAAAACGATATTTTTCCGATTCAAAACGATTCTGTTTATTCAATAGGATTTCAGCAGGATCTACCCCAGTCTGCTGACATGCTAGCAGAGTAGTAGATTTAAAAAAATATATATATAGCCTCTGTGTTTTTTCCTGACCTAACGTATATATATATATATATATATATATATATATACATATATATATATATATATATATTAGGGCTGTGAATCTTTGGGTGTCCCACGATTCGATTCAATATCGATTCTTGGGGTCACGATTCAATAATATATCGATTTTTTTCGATTCGATTCGATTCGATTCTCGATTCAAAACGATATTTTTCCGATTCAAAATGATTCTGTATTCATTTAATACATAGGATTTCAGCAGGATCTACCCCAGTCTGCTGACATGTTAGCAGAGCAGTAGATTTTTTTTAAAAAAAAGCTTTTATAATCGTAAAGGACAATGTTTTATCAACTGATTGCATTAATGTAATTTTGTTTTAACTATTAAACGAACCAAAAATATGACTTATTTTATCTTTGTGAAAACATTGGACACAGTGTGTTGTCAAGCTTATGAGATGCGATGCAAGTGTAAGCCACTGTGACACTATTGTGCTTTTATTTTTTTAATAAATGTCTAATGATAATGTCAATGAGGGATTTTTAATCACTGCTATGCTGAAATTATAACTAATATTGATACTGTTGTTGATAATATTCATTTTTGTTTCATTACTTTTGGTTTGTTCTGTGTCGTGTTTGTGTCTCCTCTCAATTGCTCTGTTTATTGCAGTTCTGAGTGTTGCTGGGTCAGGTTCGGTTTTGGAATTGGATTGCATTGTTATGGTATTGCTGTGTAGTGGTTTGTTGGATTGATTAAAAATAAATAAATAAATAAAACGTTATCTTCTTGTGGTGAAGAGGAGGCCGTACATTAATCCACTGTGACTTTTTTATGTTTTTTGTTGTTGTTTTTTTTGTCTGTTTTGGGGGGTCCGGCAGCACAAGTCCGGTTCCTGCTGGAGGAGGAACCGGACTCGTGCTGCGTTCAAGAGCAGCTCGGAAACTACAGGGACACGCTTTTTTTTGTTTTTTCACATGATACACTCAATCTCGTAAGATAATATAATATATGTTGTTCTTTACTACAATAAATAAATAAAATCAAAAATACACATTTCAATTATCTAGTAACAATATTCTACACTTGTATACATTGGGTGTCCATTTTAAAAATACTATTATAAAAAAAAAAAAACATAAAAAAGTGGAATAAAAGGGCGAACAGGTTGTTGTTGTTTTTATTCAGGGACACTTCTCTGCACGTTTGTGATTTTTTTTTTTTTTTTGTAACTTTTTTTTCCTTTTAGTCAGTTATTGTAAAACGTTATCTTCTTGTGGTGAAGAGGAGGCCGTACATTAATCCACTGTGACGTTTTTCTGTATTTTTTTTATTTATTTACTTATTAAAGTGTCTTTTTTAGAAGAGGAACCGGACTCGTGCTGCGTTCAAGGCAGCTCGGAAACTACAGCGACACCCTTTTTTTTTTTTTTCACATGATACACTCAATCTTGTAAGATATTACATGTTGTTCTTTACAACAATAAATAAATACAATAAACATTACACATTTCAATATTCTAGTAACAATATTCTACACTTGTATACATTGGGTGTCCATTTTAAAAATACTATTATAAAAAAAAAAAAACATAAAAAGTGGAATAAAAGGGCGAACAGGTTGTGGTTGTTTTTATTCAGGGACACTTCTCTGTATGTTTGTGATTTTTATTTTTTTGTTACTTTTTTTTCATTTTAGTCAGTTATTGTAAAACTTTATCTTCTTGTGGTGAACAGGAGGCCGTACATTAATCCAAAAAAGGCCCGAAAAAAAGTGTCTATTTTAGAAGAGGAACCGTACTCGTGCTGCGTTCAAAGGCAGCTCGGAAACTACAGCGACACGTTTTTTTTTTGTTGTTTTTTCACATGATACACTTAATCTCGTAAAATAATATATGTTGGTCTTTACAACAATAAATAAATACAATAAAAATTACACATTTCAATATTCTAGTAACAATATTCTACACTTGTATACTTTGGGTGTCCATTTTAAAAATACTATTATTAAAAAGAAAACATAAAAAAGTGGAATGTAACAGCAAACAGGTTTTTGTTTTTATTCAGTGACACTTCTCTGTATGTTTGTGATTTTTATTTTTTGGTTTGTTACTTTTTTTTCCCTTTTAGTCAGTTATTGTAAAACTTTTATCTTCTTGTGGTGAAGAGGAGGCCGTACATTAACCACTGGGATTTTTTTCTGTATTTTTTTTTTAATTTTTAATTTTTTGAAGGGGGGCACACAAAAAAAGTGTCTATTTTCTCAGCGACATGTATTAAGATTTCACGATCAAATGAATAAATAAATATTGCAAAAGAGCAAACCGGTGAAATGTAAGGAGAAAACGTGGAAATGTTGACACTCATAACACAAAGCTGCCATGCAGAAAGCGTAAACGTTGGCCGTCGTCCAATCACAGCCCTCGGTACATGTGGTGTGTGCGCTTGGCTCCTCCCCTTTCTTTCTTATTATCTGTCATCTGTTTATAAACATGGAAAGAACAAGACGGCTCCAAAACACGGACAATGGATCTCTCTCTCTTTCTCTCTGATGAGCAGTTACATGTAACCTCCACATGAGGGCGCTGTTGGAGCAGCCGCTAGTGACATTTCATTAGGATCACTAATTAGGAGATAATAATAATAAGAGTGTTTAATTATACAAAATAATGTTCAGTTTCAAGGTTTATATTTTTCATAATATCTTGAATGTATTTTTTCACCATTTTTGTCCGAATTTTTTTACATTCTGTTTTTTGTTTTCGGCGTATTATTTGTGCAGGTGAACCTAATTAATAATTGCCTGCAGCAATATTTGATTTGTATCTTTTTTTTAATTCCCCAAGGCAATAGTCTGTGACCATCCTAAGGGGCCTGCAGGGGTAGTGAAGTAAAGTGAAGTGAATTATGATTTATATAGCGCTTTTCTCTAATAACTCAAAGCGCTTTACATAGTGAAACCCAATATCTAAGTTACATTTAAACCAGTGTGGGTGACACTGAGAGCACGGCAGTGACTAGGATGGCAAAAGCGGGGATCAAACCTGGAACCCTCGAGCTGCTACCAACCGAGCTATACCGCCCCAACACTTGGTTGATGAGACTTTTTTTTAACTTGGTATGTGTTTGGGGCGGTTTAGCTCGGTTGGTAGAATGGCCGTGCCAGCAACTTGATGGTTGCAGGTTCGATCCCCGCTTCCGCCATCCTTGTCACTGCCGTTGTGTCCTTGGGCAAGACACTTTACCCACCTGCTCCCAGTGTCACCCACACTGGTTTGAATGTAACTTAGATATTGGGTTTCACTATGTAAAGCGCTTTGAGTCACTAGAGAAAAAGTGCTATATAAATATAATTCACTTCACACTTCACTTTTTTAAATATTGACCCTGCACTTTTTCCACAAAAGTATAACTTTTTTAAATTGTCTTCATTTTATATTATAATAAAAATACATGATGTATTTGACATTCCAACTTTATTCCTATGAAGTTTTCGTTGTATATCAGTGCGACCCCCACTCCCCTTTTAAGGGGACGGGCAATATGCGCATTCATATAGTTAGGAGGAGATGCCTCATTTATCGCAAAAAAGCCGTCTGGTTTAAGCCAGGTTTCGCTAAGACCGATGACGTTAAGGATGTTGTCTCTAATGACCTCATTAACTAATAACGTTTTCGGAGACAAAGATCTGATGTTTAGAAAGGCCATATTATAGGTAGTGGGCTGTTTTAAGGAGTTGTTGATAAAATTATCCGTAGTAGCAATATTAATAATGTCGCGTTTATTATGCGCAGCGCACTTAAAATAATTACGACCATATCTAGGAATTGATATGACGGGAATTTTCAGATTGTCTACTTGGTGCCACGATAAACTGAACGCATCATAATTTGCCACCTCTGTAGAACGCATGTCTAACTCTGATGTAGTCATAGTCATAGCAGAAAAAACATTATGTGAGTTGTGTATTATTCTAAGAAAATTACTGTGTAGAGGGATTATCCAACCTGGCGCTGGCTAGTTCTAGCTTAACTGACTCCATACCCAGGCTAGCAGGCTCTGTAATTGCCTGTGACCGGGCTTGCTCGAGTGCAGTTAGTCAAATGCGGCTTTTCTGCTATTTTCTGTAGTTATAGTCCAACTTTTTTCCTAAAAAATTACTACTTTTTGTAACTTGTTTTGATAAATGTACTTTTATGTTCAAACACTTTTTTTCATGTAAATTTTTTTTTTCACTTGTATTTTATTTATTTCCCTCCCGCAAATTTAAAGAAATTTTATTTAGAAAATATGCTGCAGGCCACACCTGAAGTAGGGGGTTTCCTCTCCATCTCACTTGTGGTCCTTAAGCTGGAAAACGTTTAAGACATCCAAGGAAATCATGTTAAAACGACATTTTCGGTCAATTAAACGTTTTGATTTTTTTTATATTCCCACTTTAATCCTCTAAAATGTCCACTTTATGACTTGTTTTACATTTTTTAAATGTATTAATATTATTTAGTTTATTTATTTAAAATACAAAAAAATAAATATTTTATAGTAAAATAACCGATATTTTTTATAGTTATATTCCAACTTAATTCCTATGATGACCACATTTTTGTAACTTGTTTCAGAAAAAAAAAATTATTTATTGTATTATTTTGTAGAATTTTACATTAAAAACTGTTTCTTTTTTGTACATTTTTATTTCATTAAATCTTCCCCCCACACATTTAAATTCCCTTTATTTTGAAAACATACTGCGGGTCTCCTTTCCATCTCCCTGGTGGTCCTTAACCTGGAAAACGTTTAGGACATCCAAGGAAATCATGTTAAATGACATTTTCGGTCAATTAAACGTTTACATTTTTTTTATATTCCCACTTTAATCCTCTAAAATGTCCACTTTTTGACTTGTTTCACATTTTTCAAATGTATTCATTTTATTTATTTCTTAAAATTACAAAAATAAAAAAAAACATTTTATAGTAAAATAACCACTATTTTTTTATAGTTATATTTTAACTTAATTCCTAAAATGACTACATTTTTGTAACTTATTTTAGAAAAAAATAATGAATTATTTATTGTAGTATTTTGTACAATTTTGAATTAAAAACTGTTTATTTTTTGTACATTTTTATTTCATTAAATCTTCCCCCCACACATTTAAATTAACTTTATTTTGAAAACATACTGCGGGTCCCCTCTTCATCTCCCTGGTGGTCCTTAACCTGGAAAACGTTGAAGACATCCAAGGAAATCGTGTTAAAACGACATTTTCGGTCAATTAAACTTTTTCATTTTTTTTATATTCCCCTTTATTGCCCTAAAATGTCCACTTTTTGACTTGTTTTACATTTTTCAAATGTATTCATTTTATTTATTTCTTAAAATTACAAAAATAAAAAAAACATTTTAAAGTAAAATAACCACTATTTTTTTATAGTTATATTCCAACTTAATTCCTATAATGACTACATTTTTGTAACTTGTTTCAGAAAAAAATTAATTATTTATTGTATTATTTTGTAGAATTTTAAATTAAAAACTGTTTATTTTTTGTACATTTTTATTTCATTAAATCTTCCCCCCACACACATTTAAATTAACTTTATTTTGAAAACATACTGCGGGTCTCCTTTCCATCTCCCTGGAAGTCCTTAACCTGGAAAATCATGTTCAGTGACATATTCGGTCAATTAAACTTTTTCACTTTTTATATTCCCCCTGCACAATTTCCACAAATGTATTACTTTTTTAATTCCATTTTATATTATATTGAAAATATAATCTTTATTTTTATTCCAACTTTTTTACTATAAAATGACCACTTTTTGACTTGTTTTGCATTTTCAAATGTATTTATATATATATTTTAAATAAAAATAAAAATAAAAATGTTACAGTAATACAACCACTGTTTTTTATAAATATATTTGAACTTAATTTGTAAAAAATTTACTTTTTTGTAACTTGTTTTAAAGAAAAAAAAAATCATTATTTATTGTATTAGTTTTCTAAATTTTCAATTAAAAAAAATAATGTTTTTTTTTAACATTAGTATTTAATACATTTTACCCCCCACGTATTTAAATTAGTTTTATTTTGAAAATATTCTACGAGCCAACCAAACTGGAGGAGCGTGGCACACTGGGGGCACACCTGAAGTAGGGGGTCCCCTTCCCATCTTTCTGGTGGTCCTTGGCCCTTTAAACATTGACGACCCCTAACAATGAATGTAAAATTAAATAATCTGTTCCAGGGTCAAGCTGTGGCCATCATAAAAGCTTTATTAAGCGAACAAATGATTGACATCACATTTGAGCCTTCATAGTGTAAAAACTGCTGCTCATGTATGGTGAAAGTAAAGGGGAGAAAAAGGACACTGCCATCTAGTGGCTGGAATTATAAAGCAACCCCCGCATTGTATTTTATAGTTGTTGCCGTGACGATGTAGTGTTCTCCCACATCGTTTGAACGCAACATGAAGAAAAGAAAAAGCCAAATAGTTACACTGTACCTTTTAAGGAGGTTATCTATGTATTGCTCTGTATTCATTATAAAAGTGCGCAGTGATTTCCGTCTCCTTTAGCTTGCGTGTTTACGAGCGCGGCTCCAGCTTCAGCAAGAGCGGCAGCTTTGGCGACAAAAGGCCCGAGAGGTCCAATTCTATGGGGACCTGGAAGGAGACGTGCAGAAATGTGAAGAGTCAGCAATGTGCAGAGGACAAAAAACACTTTGGAAAAATCAAATATTACAATTATTGTTCGTGTTATTGTTGTTTACACCTGACCCAGCAGAGGGCGCTGTGGTCAACAAAAACTGACTGAAGCATTTTAACTGCAAAATGAATTATCTTTATCATTTATTTATTTTAAAATGATGATCCGATTCTCCTAAAATAGAGATTTAATTGTCATATTATATAATATCACATTAATTACTTTAGTATGTTAAGTTACGGTAATATTACTACATTACTATTATTAATGTAAGTATTTTATTTTGTTGTGTTTGAATGTATTCCTATAAACCGAGCACTTTATCGAAACATTGCAATCATTTTATGATAGTTTTACTCCAACTTTATCCCGATAGTAATATATTTTCACAGTTATTATTTATGCTTTATCCTTTAAAAATAGCAATTACAATTATATTCACCCTTCATTCATAAAAAAATACCACATGACCACATTTATGTAAAAAAGGAAATATATATATAGATATATATTTATTTAATCTATTTTATATTAATTAAGATTAATAAAATAAAACAACATATATAACAACTATTTTTTTAAATGACCACTTTTTAACTTGTTTCAAAAATGTTGAATTATTTATTAAATCTTTTAAAAACATAAAAAAAAATAAAAAGACCACTTTATGGTTATAGCACAACTATTTTTTTATAAACATATTCCAACTTCTTCCTATAAAATATCATCTTCATCATGTAATACTACTTTAAAAACATACACATTCTTTATTCATTTCTTATTTATTTTTTAAATTATTTTCATAGTTAATCATTTATTCATTTTATTATTTTAATTAAAATTAGACCACTTCATCATAACAGCCATTTTTTATGGTTATATTACAACTTCCATCCTATAAAATTATATATTTTTAACTTGTTAAAAAAAATGTATTTCATTTGATGATTTTTTTTTAATACATAAAATAAAATGACGACTTTATCAAAACAACTTCATTCCTATAAAATGACCTTTGTTTTTTAACTTGTTTAAAATACATATAGATGGATAGTACTTTATTGATTCCTTCAGGAATATTATATATATATATTTACATATTTAATTGGATTATTTTAAATGAATGAAATAAAGTTACCACTTTAACGTAATGCTGTTTTCCTTTAGTTATATTCCAACGTAATTCCTATAAAGTGACTACTTTATTTTAAACTTTTTTGAAAAATCGTACAATTATTTTTCAGTTGATCTATTTCATTATTTTTTATCTTTTTAATTACATAAAATAAAAAGTCCCCAAAATTGTAATATAACTACAATTTTTTTTTGTCAGATTACAACTTAATTCCTATAAAAATGACTTATTCAAAAAAATATATATATTAATTTCATTGGATTCTTTTTTTTTTTTTTTAATAAATAAAATAAAATGACGACTTTATTGTAATACAACCACTATTTTCCTATAGTAATATTCCAACTTTATTCCTATGAAATGACCACTTTTAAAAAAAAAAAAAAAATGTAATTGGATAATTTTTATAATTTTACGTGAATAAAATAAAATGACGACTTTATTGTAATTTAATGAAAAAAACGATAGCCTTTGAAAAATCTTACAATTATTTATTAGTCTACTTTATTATTTTCATTTAGTTTTTTCAAATGAATAAAATAAAAAGTTCCCTTTATTGTAATATAACAACTTTCTTTTGTAGTTATATTCCAACTTAATTCCTATAAAATAACCACTTAAAGGGGAACATTATCACCAGACCTATGTAAGCGTCAATATATACCTTGATGGTGCAGAAAAAAGACCATGTATTTTTTTAACCGATTTCCGAACTCTAAACGGGTGAATTTTGGCGAATTAAACGCCTTTCTGTTTATCGCTCTTGGGGCGATGACGTCAGAACGTGACGTCACCTAAGTATTACAGCCGCCATTTTCATTTTCTCAAACACATTGCAAACACCGGGTCTCAGCTCTGTTATTTTCCGTTTTTTCAACAATTTTTTTGGAACCTTGGAGACATCATGCCTCGTCGGTGTGTTGTCGGAGGGTGTAACAACACTAACAGGCAGGGATTCAAGTTGCACCACTGGCCCAAAGATGCGAAAATGGCAAGAAATCTGCCGCCAGACCCCCATTGAATGTGTCGGAGTGTCTTCACATTTTACCGGCGATGACAGACATGACACAGAGATGTATGGATAACCTGCAGATGCATTTGCAATGATAAAGTCAACGAAATCACAAAGGTTAGTTTTGTTGATGTTGTTGACTTATGTGCTAATCAGACATATTTGGTCGCAGCGTGACTGCCAGCTAATCCATGCTAACATGCTATTTCGGCTAGCTGTATGTACATTTGAAACTATATTACGTTTCCTTCCACCCACATGTAATGCGAAAAAAACACTTACCAATCGACGGATTTAAGTTGCTCTAGTGTCAAAAGATGCGAAAGTCCTTATCGTTTGGTCCGCACATTTTACCGGCGATGCTAACGCAGCTATTCGGCCATGCTACGGCTATGAATAGCGTCAATAGCTTCAGTTTCTTCTTCAATACTTTCATACTCCAACCATCCGTTTCAATACATGCGTAATCTGTTGAATAGCTTAAGCCGCTGAAATCCGAGTCTGAATCCGGGCTAATGTCACTATATCTTGCTGTGCTATTCGCCATTTTTTGCTTACATTGGCAGCACTGTGTGACGTCACAGGAAAATGAACAGTGTCTTCGCAGAGAGCGAAAAAAAGGCACTTTAAAGCTTTTTTTAGGGATATTCCGGGACCGGTAAAATTTTGAAAAATGTTTTAAAAAATACAACAAGCCACTGGGAACTGATTTTTATTGTTTTCAACCCTTTTGAAATTGTGATAATGTTCCCCTTTAATATCTTTACAAGTTACTCATGCATGACCACTTCATTGCAATAACAGCTTTTATCTTGTATAATTTCAAGGTCATTTGGAACAACCGCCTTCTTTTCTGGTCAAATCCCTACTTTCTCCCGACATTAAGTACAAGTCTTCTAAGGACTCCTGGGTGGTCTCCTTACCTGGGTCTCCTCACACACGCAGAAGCTGTACCTCTGCAGGATCTCCACCAGGGCCAGCTTCATGGTCAGCAGAGCAAAGCGCATCCCGATGCAGTTCCGGGGGCCCATGCCGAAAGGCATGTAGGTGTACGGGTCGATGGACGCCTTGTTTTCCCGACTGAACCTGGGTTGGATCGATTAAGAAGAGGAGGAGAAGAAGAAGACATCGCAACCTCTTAAAAAAAAAACAGTAAAGTACCTCTCCGGTTTGAACTCCTCCGGTTGGGGCCAGTACTCGGGGTCTCGATGCAGGCACCAGACGGGCACCATGACGACCATGCCTTTGTGGATGACCTGGCCGTTTATCTCCATGGTTGCCTTGGCGACGCGGTCCAGGCGTGGCAAGATCGGGTACAGGCGAAGGGACTCGTTAATGACGCTGTCCAGGTAGTCCATCTGCATCAGTTCCTGGTACTGGACCGGACCCTGCACACACACGCGCACAAACACACAAACACATTTTACTAGGTTTAAGGATGTGTACTGTTCAAATTAGAACCAATACGGTACCGATTCCCTGTACCTGGGAATCGATACCAGTACTCAACAGTACCAATGTTCAATACTTTGTGTGTGTTAATAAATATGGACTGTTTTTGATAGTAAAATCTATTTTTTTATGGCAAGAAGTAAAAACCAAAGCCATTCTCGTAATCTTTTTGGATAATATTTACTAGGAGTGTCAAAAAAAAAAAAGATTTTCGATCGGATGGCGATTCTGACTTGTAACGATTTTTAATTGATTAAAAAAAAAAAAAATCTAAAATCCATAAACCGAATCCCACAATGTATTATTTTAGATAATATTTATTAGGGTTGTCAAAAAAAAAAATCTAACGAATCCTGATTCTGACTTGTCAAAATTAATTGATAAAAATAGATATAATTTTTTTTTTTTTTTTTTTAAATCTGTCATTACCAGACAATTATGCAAATCAGATGTACTAAAGAGAAGTGTTGGATAGTCAGAATCGTGATTCGTTCGAAAATCTATTTTTTTGATGCCCCTAATAATTGTTATCCCAAATAATGGGACGGCGTGGTGCAGTAGTAGAGTGGCCGTGCGCAACCCGAGGGTCCCTGGTTCAATCCCCACCTAGTACCAACCTCGTCACGTCCGTCGTGTCCTGAGCAAGACACTTCACCCTTGCTCCTGATGGGTGCTGGTTGGCGCCTTGCATGGCAGCTCCCTCCATCAGTGTGTGAATGGGTAAATGTGGAAGTAGTGTCAAAGCGCTTTGAGTACCTTGAAGGTAGAAAAGCGCTATACAAGTACAACCCATTTATCATTTAATACATTGCGAGATTCGGTTTATCGAGTTTTGATTTTTTTGACTCAATTAAGTATCGTTACAAGTAAGAATCACGATACGTTCGAAAATCGATTTTTTTTTACACCCTTATTTAATATCATCTCAAATAATACATGGCAAGATTCGGTCTTATCGATTTTTAATTTTTATAAAAATCAATTAAGAATCGTGACAAGTCAGAATCGCGATTCGTTCGAAAATCGATCTTTTCGACACCCCTAATAAATATCCAAAATGATACATTGAGAGATTCCGTTTATGGATTTTTTTGTTTTCTTTTTTAAATCGATTAAGAATAGTTAGTTAGAATCGTGATTCGTTTGAAAATCAAATTTTTTTTGACACCCCTAATAATTATTAACCCAAATAATACATTGCAAAATTCGGTTTATCGATTTTATATATTTTTTTTAAATCAATTAAGAATTGTGACAAGTCAGAATCCTGATTCGTTCAAATATCTATTTTTTGGACACTCCTAATAATTATTATCCCAAATAACACCGTGCGAGAATCGGTTTACCGATTTTTTTTTTTTTTTTTTAAATCAACAAAAAATCGTTACAATTCAGGATCGAAAAACATTTTTTTGACACTCGTAAATATTATCCAAAATGATACATTGCGAAAATCTTTTTTTTCGATTTTTTTTTTTTTTTTTTTATCAATTAAAATCGTTACAAGTCAGAATCGCAATTTGTTCAAAGATCGATTTATTTTGACACTCCTAATAAATATTATCCAAAATGATACATTGCGAGAATCGGTTTATCAATGTTTTATTTTTTTAATGAATTAAAATTTTTACAAGTCAGAATCGCGATTCCTTCGAAAATAATTTTTTTTGATACCCCTAAAAATGATTATACAAAATGATACACTGCGAAAATCGGTTTACCGATTTTTATTTATTTATTTTTTTAATCATTTAAGAATCGTTACAAGACAGAATCGCGATTCGTTTGAAGATCGATTTATTTTGACACTCCTAATAAATATTATCCAAAATGATACATTGCGAGAATCGGTTCATCGATTTTATATTTTTTTTGATCAATTAAAATTGTTACAAGTCAGAATCGTGATTTGTTCAAAAAACACTTTAACACCCTTAAAAATGATTATCCCAAATGATACATTGCGAGATTCGGTTTATCCATTTTTGATTTTTTTTAAATTCATTTAAGAATCGTTACAAGTAAGAATCGCAACTCCTTCGAAAATTGATTTTTTTTGACACCCCTAATAATTATGAATATCCAAAATAATACATTTCGAGAATCGATTTACCAATTTTAGATATTTTTTAAATCAATTAAGAATTGTGACAAGTCAGAATCAGATTCATTCGAAAATCTATTTTTTTTGACATTTTAAAAAATATCAAAAATGATACATGGCGAGCTTGGGTTTTATTCATTTTTTTAATCAATTAAGAATCGTTACAAGTCAGAATTGTGATTCATTTGAAAATCTATTTTCTTTGACACCCTTAATAATTATTATCCCAAATAATACATTGGGAGATTCGGTTTATTGATTTTTTTTTTTAATCAATTAAGAATTGTTACAAGTCAGAATCGCGATTCGTTCAAAAAGATATATTTTTTGAATACCCCTGATAAATATTATCCAAAATGATACATATATAACAATATATTTTTTATTTTTTTGAATCAATCAAGAATCGTTCCAAGAAAGAATCGGGATTCGTTTGAAAATTTAAAAAAAATGTCAACACCTCTAAAAATTGTTATCCCAAATGATACATTGCGAGATTCGGTTTATCGATTTCTGATTTTTTTTTTTTTTTTAAATCAATTAAGAATCGTGACAAGTAAGAATCGCGATTCATTTGAAAATCAATTTTTTTAAACACCCCTAATAATTATCCCGAATAATACATGGTGAAAATCGGTTTATCGATGTTTGATTTTTTTTTTTTTAAATCACATAGGAATCGTGACAAGTCAGAATCGCGATTCGTTCCAAAATCAATTTTTTTTGACACCCCTAATAAATATAATCCAAAATGATACATATATAACAGTATATTTTTTATTTTTTTGAATCAATTAAAAATCGTTCCAAGAAAGAATCGCGATCCGTTTGAAAAAATAAAATAAACACCCCTAATTATTATTATCCCAAATAATACATAGCGAGATTCGATTTGTCGATTCTTATTTTAAATGAAAAAGAATCTTCTGCGATGAGGTGGCGACTTGTCCAGGGTGTACCCCGCCTTCCGCCCGATTGTAGCTGAGATAGGCGCCAGCGCCCCCCGCGACCCCGAAAGGGAATAAGCGGTAGAAAATGGATGGATGGATGGAAAAAGAATCTTGATAAGTCGGCATCCCGATTCGTTCGAAAATATATTTTTTTCAACACCCCTTATAAATATCCAAAATGATACATTGTGAGATTGTGTTTATTGTTTTTTTTTTTAATCAATTAAGAATTGTTACAAGTCAGAATCGCGATTCGTTCGAATATTGATTTTTTTCTGACACCCCTAATAAATATTATTCAAAATGATACATGGCGAGATTGTCTTTATTATTTTTTTCAATAAATTAAGAATCGTTACAAGTCAGAATCGTGATTTGTTCAAATATAAAAAAATTTTTGACACCCTTAATTATTATTATCCCAAATACATTGCAAGATTCAGTCTATTGATCTTTGATTTTTTTTTTAATCAATTAAGAATCGTTACAAGTCAGAATCACGATATATTTTTTGACACCCCTAATAATTATTATCCAAAATGATACATATATATCAATATATTTTTTAATCAATGAAGAATCATTCCAAGTAAGAATCGCGATTCATTTAAAAATAGATTTTTTTTTAAACACCCCTAATCGTTATTATCCCAAATAATACATTGCGAGATTCGGTTTATTGATTTTTTTTTTTATCAATTAAGAATCGTTACAAGTCAGAATCGGGATTCATTCAAAAGTATACATTTGACATCCCTAATGAATATTATCCAAAATGATACATATATATCAATATATTTTTGATTTTTTCGAATCAATTAAGAATCGTTCCAAATAAGAATCGCGATTCATTTGAAAATAGATTTTTTTTTTTTTTTTTTAAACACCCATAATAATTATTATCCCAAAGGCGAGATTCGGTTATCGATTTTTGATTTTTTTTTTTAATCAATTAAGAATCGTTACAAGTAAGATTCGCAACTTGTTCGAAAATCGATTTTGTTTTTTACACCTGTATTTATTATCATCTCAAACAATACATGGTGAGATTCGATTTATCGATTTTTTATTTTTATAAAAATCAATTAAGAATCGTGACAAGTCAGAATCGCGATTCGTTCGAAATTCGATCTTTTCGACACCCCTAATAAATATCCAAAATGATACATTGAGAGATTCCGTTTATTGATATTTTTATTTTCTTTTTTAAATCGATTAAGAATCGTTACAGTCAGAATTGTGATTTGCTCGGAAATAAAAACATTTTGACACCCCTAATAATTATTAACCCAAATAATACATTGCAAAATTCGGTTTATCGATTTCAATTTTTTTTTTAAATCAATTAAGAATTGTGACAAGTCAGAATCGTGATTCGTTCAAATATCTATTTTTTTGACACTCCTAATAATTATTATCCCAAAAAACACATTGCGAGAATCGGTTTACCGATTTTTGATTTTTTTTTTTTTTTTAAATCAACAAAGAATCGTTACAATTCAGAATCACGATTCGTTCGAAAAACATTTTTTTTAACACTCCTAGTAAATATTATCCAAAATGATACATTGCGAAAATCGGTTTATCGATTTTTTTTTATTTTTTTATCAATTAAAATCGTTACAAGTCAGAATCGCGATTCGTTCAAAGATCGATTTATTTTGACACTCCTAATAAATATTATCCAAAATGATACATTGCGAGAATAGGTTTATCGATGTTTTATTTTTTTAATCAATTAAAATTTTTACACTGGATCGGTTTGCAGCCGAGTGTGAAGCGACCGGAATGAGAATCAGCACCTCCAAGTCCGAGTCCATGGTTCTCGCCCGGAAAAGGGTGGAGTGCCATCTCCGGGTTGGGGAGGAGACCCTGCCCCAAGTGGAGGAGTTCAAGTACTTAGGAGTCTTGTTCACGAGTGGAGGAAGAGTGGATCGTGAGATCGACAGGCGGATCGGTGCGGCGTCTTCAGTAATGCGGACGTTGTACCGATCCGTTGTGGTGAAGAAGGAGCTGAGCCGGAAGGCAAAGCTCTCAATTTACCGGTCGATCTACGTTCCCACCCTCACCTATGGTCATGAGCTTTGGGTCATGACCGAAAGGATAAGATCACGGGTACAAGCGGCCGGAATGAGTTTCCTCCGCCGTGTGGCGGGGCTCTCCCTTAGAGATAGGGTGAGAAGCTCTGCCATCCGGGAGGAACTCAAAGTAAAGCCGCTGCTCCTCCACATCGAGAGGAGCCAGATGAGGTGATTCGGGCATCTGGTCAGGATGCCACCCGAACGCCTCCCTAGAGAGGTGTTTAGGGCACGTCCAACCGGTAGGAGGCCACGGGGAAGACCCAGGACACGTTGGGAAGACTATGTCTCCCGGCTGGCCTGGGAACGCCTCGGGATCCCCCGGGAAGAGCTAGACGAAGTGGCTGGGGAGAGGGAAGTCTGGGTTTCCCTGCTTAGGCTGTTGCCCCCGCGACCCGACCTCGGATAATCGGAAGAAGATGTATGGATGGATGGATTAAATGTTTACAAGTCAGAATCGCGATTCGTTTGAAAATAGATTTTTTTTGACACCCCTAAAAATGATTGTACAAAATGTTCGAAAAGCAATGTTTTTGACACCCTTAATAAATATTATCCCACATGACACTTTGTGAGAATGGGTTTCGTGTTGAATGGAAGACTGGAATCAAACGTGGAGCTGCTCCAAGATCCCTGCTGGGAAGGGCGCACCTGCTTGGGGAAGGTGGCGTCCACCTCCTCCTGCAGACGCTTCATGACGTGCGGGTTGGTGGCCAAGTTGTACGCCAGGAAGCCCAGAGTGCTGCTGCTGGTCTCGTAGCCGGCGAAGATGAAGATCATGGCCTGGGAGAGGATCTCGTGGTCGCTCAGACCTGCTCCGACACCACAGTCAGACCACACCCTCCACGCCCTCGCACGCCACCGCACCTTTACCTTTGTCCCCGCCCGCGCTCCTCTGGGAGTCGATCATCAGCTGCAGGAAGTCCACACGGCTCTGAAGGAAGACCAAAGCACTCGTTGGAAACTAAAAGAAACGACTGAAAATGCGCTGGTTGGTCAACGCCGCGCTCACGCTTTGCTCGCTGTTCTCGCGGGAAACTTTGATCTTCTGCAGCGCCGCGTAGAAGAATTCGGTGACGGACGCCGGGAAGAAGGACAACTCCAACTTCTCGAAGATTGGACCAAGGAAGGGGAAGAAAGCTGCAAAGACCAACATAAAAACACTTCAGATTAGGGACGCTCCAATCAGGGTTTTATTCTCTCCATACCCATCGTGAGATCCGCCGATACGGATACTGATCACATGTAATTAACCTTTAAACTGACCCCAAGATGCGAAAGTGGCAAGAAATCTGCCGCCAGACCCCCATTGAATGTGTCGGAGTGTCTTCACATTTTACCGGCGATGACAGACATGGCACAGAGATGTATGGATAACCTGCAGATGCATTTGCAACGATAAAGTCAACAAAATCACAAAGGTGAGTTTTGTTGATGTTGTTGACTTATGTGCTAATCAGACATATTTGGTCGCAGCGTGACTGCCAGCTAATCCATGCTAACATGCTATTTAGGCCAGCTGTATGTACATTTGAAACTATATTACGTTTCCTTCCACCCACATTTAATGCGAAAAAAACACTTACCAATCGACGGATTTAAGTTGCTCCAGTGTCACAAGATACGAAAGTCCTGATCGTTTGGTCCGTACATTTTACCGGCGATGCTAACGCAGCTATTCGGCCATGCTACGGCTATGAATAGCGTCAATAGCTTCAGTTTCTTATTCAATACTTTCATACTCCAACCATCCGTTTCAATACATGCGTAATCTGTTGAATCGCTTAAGTCGCTGAAATCCGAGTCTGAATCCGAGCTAATGTCGCTATATCTTGCTGTGCTATTCACCATTTTTTGTTTACATTGGCAGCACTGTATGACGTCACAGGGAAATGAACAGTGTCTTTGCAGAGAGCGAAAAAAAAGGCACTTTAAAGCTTTTTTTAGGGATATTCCGGGACCGGTAAAATTTTGAAAAAAACATCAAAAAATATAACAAGCCACTGGGAACTGATTTTTTTATCGTTTTTATCGTGGATGATATATAATAAA
This sequence comes from Nerophis ophidion, assembly GCF_033978795.1. Classification (NCBI taxonomy): domain Eukaryota; kingdom Metazoa; phylum Chordata; class Actinopteri; order Syngnathiformes; family Syngnathidae; genus Nerophis; species Nerophis ophidion. Next base: position 85,876,896 of record NC_084611.1, read on the forward strand.
CAGTTTCTCTTTTAAGCATTGGTTGCATCTTTTATTACCACTGTTGTAAGGTGTGCTGGATGCGAGAATTTGCCATGTTATTGAATATTCAACATTATTGTCTTTGAGGTTCTAAATGTGTTTGCTGAGTTCTGTAGAATTCCGCAAAGTCTGGTTTCTAAAGGAGGCATTGTGATTGTTCCACCTTGTTTTGAACGCTCCTTCGGTTAATCCTACGTACGTGTCGGATGTGCTAATGTCCTTGTGTGTTACCAAGCAAAGGTTGAAATTTAGAAAAACTAGCTAATCGGAATCTTTTTGAAAAAATTAAAAAAATGATTTAAGGAACATCATTAGTAATTTTTACCAAGCAAAGGTAACACGCAAGGACATTAACACATCCGACACGTACGTAGGATTAACCGAAGGAGCGTTCAAAATAAGATGGAATACTCAAAACACCAGCTTTAGAAACCAGACTTTGCGGAATTCTACAGAACTCCGCAAACATTTGGAACCTCAAAGACAATAATGTTTAATATTCAATAACACTAGCACACCTTATTAGTGATAACACGGCTTATTAGTGATTCCCAAAGCCCAAAAAAAGTCTGCGGGCTATAGAGCATTTTCCGTTCGGGCTCCAGTACTCTGGAATACCCTCCCGGTAACAGTTCGCGATGCCACCTCAGTAGAAGCATTTAAGTCTCACCTTAAAACTCATTTG
>NC_084611.1:85882601-85910101 GCF_033978795.1 Nerophis ophidion
ACACACACACACACACACACACACACACACACACACACACACACACACACACACACACACACAAAGAAACATTTTTCTTTTACGTTTGCAAAAAACACACACTCTTTGCTTATTTAAACACACAAATGTTTTTTTTTACGTATTTACACACAAATTATTACTTTTTAAATATTTACACACACACACACACACACACAACAATAAGCACTTTTTTTTTACAAATGTATAAACACACGTACACATACACTCATCAATAAACAGGGTTTTTACACATTTACATACACACACACTTATTACATAACTACACACATAAATGATTTTTTTTACATATTTACATACACACAAAAAACACACAGACAGACACACACACACACACACACGCAAAGAAACATTTTTCTTTTACATTTGCATACACACACAAAAAACACACGTTTTATATATTTACACACAAATGAATTTTTCTTTTTTACACATACATTTTTTTTACATACTTACACACAAACACATTTTTTTACATTTTAACATTCACACAAACAAAACACACACACATCAAGAAACTTTGTTTTACATATACACACACACACACACACCAGGAAACACTTTTTAAAAAATATTTACACACACACACACACACACACACACTAAGAAACACACTTTTTATACATTTGCATAGACACACACACACTTTTTACACACACACAAATTATTTTTTTTTACATATTTACATACACGCACAAATACACACACACACCAAGAAACATTTTTTCTTTTACATTTGCAAAAAACACACTTTTTGCATATTTACACACACAAATGATTTTTTTTTACATATTTACACACAAATGATTACTTTTCAAATATTTACACACACACACACACACACACACACACACACACACACACACAGCAATAAGCACTTTTTTTTTACAAATGTATAAACACACGTACACATACACACAAACACTCATCAATAAACAGGGTTTTTACACATTTACAAACACACATCTATAACCACTTTTTTTTCTATATAATTACAAACACACATACAAAAAACACACGATCATACACACACAAAACTATTTTGTTTACATATTCACATACACACACCAAGAAACACTTTGTTTATACATTTACACACACACATTTTTTTTTACAAATTTATATTCACACACAAAAACACGTCTCCACACACATTGATAAACACGTTTTTTTTTTTACATATGTACAAACACACACATACAAAAAAATGCACATTCATACACACACAGGAAACATTTTTTACATATTTACATACACACACACACACACATCAAGAAACACATGTGTACATCTACACACACATTATTACACATTTATAAACACACACACGAAACATTTTTCTTTACATATTTTTTTACACATTTTTTTTACATTTACACACATATCAATAAGCACATTTTTTTACATATTTATAAACACACAGACCAATTTTTTTTACATATTTACATACACACACACACACAAATCAATAAAACATTTTACACATTTCTAAACATACACAAAAAACATTTCCACACACACATTTTTTTACACATTTATAAACACACACACATTTTTTTACACCCACACAACTATTTTTTTTACATATTTACATACAGACAAAAATAGACACACACACACCAAGAAACACATTTTTTATACATTTACACACACACACACACACACACACAAATAAGATTTTTTTTTACACATTTATCAACACACACAAACAACACATTTACATACACACACACACACGTTTTACACATTTATAAACACACCCACAAAACACACACATACGAAACAATTTTTAAATATATTTACATACACACAAAAGACACACACACACACACACCAAGAAACATATTTCCACACACACACACAAACAACACGTTTACACACACACACACACACGTTTTACACATTTATAAACACACCCACAAAACACACACATACTAAACAATTTTTTAATATATTTACATACACAAAAAACAGACACACACACACACACACACCAAGAAACACATTTACACACACACACACACACTTCAATAAGCACATTTTTTTACAGATTTATAAACACACACACACACACACACACACACACACAAAACACATTTCCACACAAACATTTTTTTTACACATTATAAACACACTCACGAAACCATTTTTTAAAACATATTTACATACATACAAAAGACACACACACACACCAATAAGCACTTTTTTTTTTTTACAGATTTATAAACACACACACAAAAAAAACATTAAAACACAAACGGAACTATTTTAATGCATTTACATACACACAAAAAACAGACACACATACACACTAAGAAACAAATTTTGTATACATTATCACACACACACACACACACACAAAACATTTCCACACACACATTTTTTTTACACACATTAAAACACAAACGAAACTATTTTTTTAATGCATTTACATACACACAAAAAACAGAGACACATACACACTAAGAAACACATTTTTTATACATTCTCTCACACACACACACACACACACACACACACACACACACACACACACACACACACACACACACCTACCTCTTTGAGTCGCCCCGAGGTGAAGGAAGGCGAAAGGATGCCGCGGATCCTCTTCCAGGTGTGGTCCTCAGCGATGGACACAGCATCATACAGCGGCCCAGTCAGGCCCACGTTCTATGACAATCAAATGGGAAGTGAACTCGGTCCTGAAGTGGACCACATCAACAAAAGTGGCTCTTTTTGTGTTCCATTTCAGATCTAAGACAATGGCAGTGCAGGGTTAGGGGAACCTGGACCACTTTGTGTGATCACTTGAAAGAGAATCCAGATTTCCTTCCAAAAGGTGTTTACATAGGGTCTCGAAAACAAAATGGATTCAAACTGGTTCAAAAAGTGAACCAGTAAAAAAAAGGGACTCAGGCAAGAGCGAAGAGTCAACCTGGACCATTTTGTGTTCACATTATGTGATCACTTGAAAGAGAATCCAGATTTCCTTCTAAAAAGGTGTTTACATAGGGTCTCGAAAACAAAATGGATTCAAAGTGGTTCAAAAAGTAAAGAAGTAAAAAAAGGGACTCAGGCAAGAGCGAAGAGTCAACCTGGACCACTTTGTGTTCACATTGTGTGATCGCTTGAAAGAGAATCCAGATTTCCTTCCAAAAGGTGTTTACATAGGGTCTCGAAAACAAAATGGATTCAAAGTGGTTCAAAAAGTGAACCAGTAAAAAAAGGGACTCAGGCAAGAGCGAAGAGTCAACCTGGACCATTTTGTGTTCACATTGTGTGATCACTTGAAAGAGAATCCAGATTTCCTTCTAAAAAGGTGTTTACATAGGGTCTCGAAAACAAAATGGATTCAAAGTGGTTCAAAAAGTAAAGAAGTAAAAAAAGGGACTCAGGCAAGAGCGAAGAGTCAACCTGGACCACTTTGTGTTCACATTGTGTGATCGCTTGAAAGAGAATCCAGATTTCCTTCCAAAAGGTGTTTACATAGGGTCTCGAAAACAAAATGGATTCAAAGTGGTTCAAAAAGTGAACCAGTAAAAAAAGGGACTCAGGCAAGAGCGAAGAGTCAACCTGGACCACTTTGTGTTCACATTGTGTGATCACTTGAAAGGGAATCCAGATTTTCTTCCGAAAAGTGTTTACATAGAGTCTCTAAAACCAAATGGACTCAGGGACTCATGCAAGAGTGGCGAATCAACCTGGACCACTTTGTGTTTGCATAATGGGTTCAGTTGAAAGAGAATTCAGATCTCTTTTCAAAAGTGTTTACATGTAGTCCCATAAACCAATTGACTCAAAAAAGGTAAACCAAGACAAGAAGATGTCAGTTCAAGCTCACGTGAAAGTGGACTTTATGGTTTAGTTCGGATCTGATCCAGGATAAAAGAATTGTTTTGTTCACACTGTGTGATTAGTTAAAAGAGAATCCAGATCTCTTTCCAAAAATGTGTTCACACATAGTCCCAGAAAATGAATACAAGTGGTCCTAAAAGGTGAACCAAGACAGAAAAGACTCAGGCAAGAGTGAATCTGGAACACTTTTTGCTCACATTACTGATCAGTTCAACCAGAATACAGATCTCTTTTCTAAAGGTCTTTCGTGAAAACTGTGTGTGTGTGTGTGTGTGTGTGTGTGTGCTTACTCTGCGGTTGGTGAAGAGAGAATAGCACTCCTTTATCATAACCGTCTTTATCATGTCTCGATCAGTTATTTGGAGAATAGGTTGTCGGCCTTCATAGATGCTGAGCGTGCAGACAAAAGGTGGAATTGTTTACAAACTAACAAAAGGGAAACAGAAGTGCCCTTCAAGAACGAAGCAACGTGTTGAACACAAACAAACAAAGCATGGACAGAGAAGAGCACTTCCAGAACGAAGCGACGTGGTGAACACAAACAAACGATGGACAGGGAAGAGCACTTCCAGAACGAAAGCGACGTGTTGAACACAAAGAAACGATGGACAGGGAAGAGCACTTCAAAAACTAAGCGACGTGTTGAACACAAACTACAAGGCGCCCGAAGAAGAGCACTTCAAGAATGAAGCGACGTGTTTAACACAAACAAATGATTGACAGAGAAGAGCCCTTCGAGAACAAAGCGACGTGTTGAACACAAACAAACTACAAGGCGCCCGAAGAAGAGCACTTCAAGAATGAAGCGACGTGTTTAACACAAACAAATGATTGACAGAGAAGAGCCCTTCGAGAACAAAGCGACGTGTTGAACACAAACAAACTACAAGGCGCCCGAAGAAGAGCACTTCAAGAATGAAGCGACGTGTTTAACACAAAAAAATGATTGACAGAGAAGAGCCCTTCAAGAATGAAGCAACATGTTGAACTCAAACAAACAAAGCATGGACAGAGAAGAGCACTTCCAGAACGAAAGAGACGTGTTGAACACAAAGAAAGGATGGACAGGGAAGAGCACTTCAAAAACCAAGCGACATGTTGAACACAAACAATGGACAGAGAAGAGCCCTTTGAGAACGAAGCGACGTGTTGAACACAAACAAACAAGGCGCCCAAAGAAAAGCACTTCAAGTATGAAGCGACGTGTTTAACACAAACAAATGATTGACAGAGAAGAGCCCTTCAAGAATGAAGCAACGTGTTGAACTCAAACAAAGAAAAGGTGGAGAGAGAAGAGCCCATCGAGAACGATGAGCCGTGTTGAACGCAAACAATGGACAGAGAAGAGCCCTTCGAGAACGAAGCGACGTATTGAAAGCAAAAAAATGAAAAGGCAGATAGAGAAGAGCCCTACGAGAACGAAGCGGCGTGTTGTACACAAACAAAAGGCACCAAAAGAAGAGCACATCAAGAACGAAGCGACGTGTTGAACACAAACAAATGATGGAGAGAAAAGAGCCCGTCCAGAACGACGCGACGTGTTGAACCCAAACAATAGACAGAGAAGAGCCCTTTGAAAACGAAGCGACGTATTGAATGCAAAAAGCAAAAGGCAGATAGAGAAGAGCCCTTCATGAACGTAGCAGCGTGTTTAACACAAACAAACAAAAGGCGCCCAAAGAAGAGCACTTCAAGAACGAAAAGACGTGTTGAACACAAACAAACAAATGAGGGACAGAGAAGAGCACTTCAAGAACTAAAGCGACTTGTTGAACACAAACAAACAAATGATGGACGGAGAAGAGCTCTTCGAGAATGAAGCGACACAAACAAACAAAAGGCGGATAGAGAAGAGCCCTTCAAGAACAAAGCGACGTGTTGACAACAAACAAAAAAATGATGGACAGAGAAGAGCACTTCAAGAACGAAGCGACATGTTGAACGCAAAAAAACAAAAGGCGGACAGAGAAGAGCCCTTCAAAAACGAAGCGACGTGTTGAACACAAACAAACAAAGGATGGACAGAGAAAAGCACTTCCAGAACGAAGCGACGTGTTGAACACAAACAAACGGACAGGGAAGAGCACTTCGAGAACGAAAGTGACGTGTTGAACACAAAGAAAGGATGGACAGGGAAGAGCACTTCAAAAACTAAGCGACATGTTGAACACAAACAATGGACAGAGAAGAGCCCTTCGAGAACGAAGCGACGTGTTGAACACAAACAAACCACAAGGCGCCCAAAGAAGAGCACTTCAAGAATGAAGCGAGATGTTTAACACAAACAAATGATTGACAGAGAAGAGCCCTTCAAGAATGAAGCAACGTGTTGAACTCAAACAAAGAAAAGGTGGAGAGAGAAGAGCCCATCGAGAACGATGCGACGTGTTGAACGCAAACAATGGACAGAGAAGAGCCCTTCGAGAACGAAGCGACGTATTGAAAGCAAAAAAATGAAAAGGCAGATAGAGAAGAGCCCTACGAGAACGAAGCGGCGTGTTGTACACAAACAAACGGCACCAAAAGAAGAGCACATCAAGAACGAAGCGACGCGTTGAACACAAACAAATGATGGAGAGAGAAGAGCCCGTCCAGAACGACGCGACGTGTTGAACACAAACAATAGACAGAAGAGCCCTTTGAAAACGAAGCGACGTATTGAATGCAAAAAGCAAAAGGCAGATAGAGAAGAGCCCTTCATGAACGTAGCAGCGTGTTTAACACAAACAAACAAAAGGCACCAAAAGAAGAGCACATCAAGAACGAAGCGACGTGTTGAACACAAACAAATGGAGAGAGAAGAGCCCTTCCAGAACGACGCGACGTGTTGAACACAAACAATAGACAGAGAAGAGCCCTTTGAAAACGAAGCGACGTATTGAATGCAAAAAGCAAAAGGCAGATAGAGAAGAGCCCTTCATGAACGTAGCAGCGTGTTTAACACAAACAAACAAAAGGCGGCCAAAGAAGAGCACTTCAAGAACGAAGCGACGTGTTGAACACAAACAAATGAGGGACAGAGAAGAGCACTTCAAGAACTAAAGCGACTTGTTGAACACAAACAAACAAATGATGGACGGAGAAGAGCCCTTCGAGAACGACGCAACACAAACAAACAGAAGGCGGATAGAGAAGAGCCCTTCAAGAACGAAGAGACGTGTTGACAACAAACAAAAAAAATGATGGACAGAGAAGAGCAGTTCAAGAACAAAGCGACGTGTTGAACGCAAAAAAACAAAAGGCGGATAGAGAAGAGCCCTTCGAGAACGAAGCGACGTATTGAACACAAACAAAAAATGATGGACAGAGAAGAGCACTTCAAGAATGAAGCGAAGGTGTTGAACGCAAACAAAAGGCGAATAGAGAAGAGCACTTCAAGAACAAAGCAAAGTGTTGAATACCAACAGAAAAATGGACAGAGAAGAGCACTTCAAGAATGAAGTGACGTGTTGAACGCAAAAAAATAAAGGCAGAAAGAGAAGAACCCTTCAAGAACAAAGCAAAGTGTTGAACACAAACAAACAAAAGGTGGAAAGAAGAGCCCTTTGAGAACAAAGCGACATGTTGAACGCAAAAAAACAAAAGGGGATAGAGAAGAGCCCTTCGAGAATGAAGCGACGTATCGAACACAAACAAACAAAAGGCGCCCAAAGAAGAGCACTTTAAGAACGAAGCGATGTGTTGAAAACAAACAATCATATGAACAGAGAAGAGCACTTCAAGAACGAAGCAATGTGTTGAACGCAAACAAACACAAGGCAGAAATAGAAGAACCTTTCAAGAACAAAGCGACATGTTGAACACAAACGAACAAAAGGTGGAGAGAGAAGAGCCCTTCGAGAACGAGAGACATGTTGATTGCAAAAAAACAAAAAGGCGGATAGAGAAGAGCCCTTCAAGAACGAATCGACGTGTTGAACACAAACAAACAAACGATGGACAGAGAAGAGCACTTCAAGAATGAAGCGAAGTGTTGAACACAAAAAGACAAAAGACGGATAGAGAAGAGCCCTTCAAGAATGAAGCGAAGTGTCGAACACAAACAAACAAAAGTCGCCCAAAGAAGAGCACTTGAAGAACGAAGCGACGTCTTGAACACAAACAAACGGACAGAGAAGAGCACTTCAAGAACGAAGCGATGTGTTGACAACAAACAAATGGACAGAGGAGAGCACTTCAAGAACGAAGCGATGTGTTGACAACAAACAAATAGATGGAAAGAGAAGAGCACTTCAAGAATGAAACAATGTGTTGAATGCAAACAAAAAAAAGGCAGAAAGAGAAGAACCTTTCAAGAACGAAGCGACATGTTGAACACAAACAAACAAAATATGGGGAGAGAAGAGCCCTTCCGGAACGAAGCGACGTGTTGCACACAAAAACACAAAAGGCACCCAAAAGATCACTTCAAGAATGTAGCGACGCGTTGAACACAAACAAACAACAGGCGGATAGAGAAAAACCCTTTAAGAACGAAGCGACTTGTTGAACACAAACAAACCAATGATGGACAGACAAGAGCACTTCAAGAACGAAGCGACGTGTTGAACACAAACAAACAAATGATGGACAGAGAAGGGCCCTTCAAGAACAAAGCGACGTGTTGAACACAAACAAACAGAGAAGAGCACTTCAAGAAAAAAACGACATGAGGAACACAAACAAACAAACGATGGAAGGAGAAGAGCACTTCAGGAACAAAGAGACGTGTTGAATACAAACAAACAAAAGGCGCCCAAAGAAGAACACTTGAAGAATGAAGCAACTTGTTGAACACAAACAAAAGGTGGATAGAGACCAACCCTTCGAGAACGAAGCGACGTGAACACAAGCAAATGATGGACAGACAAGAGTCCTTTAAGAATGAAGCGACGTGTTGAACACAAACAAACAAAAGGCGGATAGAGAAAAACCCTTTAAGAACGAAGCGACGTGTTGAACACAAACAAACAAAAGGCGGATAGAGAAAAACCCTTTAAGAACGAAGCGACGTGTTGAACACAAACAAACAAATGATGGACAGAGAAGCGCACTTCAAGAACAAAATGACGTGTTGAACACAAACGAACAAATGGACAGAGAAGGGCACTTCAAGAATGAAGCAACGTGTTGAACACAAACAGACAAATGGATAGCGAAGAGCACTTCAAGAACAAAACGACACGTGGAACACAAACAAACAAATGATGGGAGGAGAAGAGCACTTCAAGAACAAAGAGACGTGTTGAACACAAACAAACAAAAGGCGCCCAAAGAAGAACACTTGAAGAATGAAGCAACTTGTTGAACACAAACAAACAAAAGGCGGATAGAGAAGAGCCCTTCGAGAACGAAGTGATGTGAACACAATCAAATGATGGACAGACAAGAGTCCTTCAAGAACGAAGCAACGTGTTGAACACAAACAAACAGAAAGACAGAGAAAAGCCCTTCAAGAACGAAGCGACGTGTTGAACCCAAACAAACAAAATCCGTAAAGAGAAGAGCACTTCAAGAACAAATCAAACATGTTGAACACAAACATACCCCCAAGTCCTGCCGTATTTCTTGGCACATTCCACGTCAAAATCGACGATGCCCTGGAAAACAAGAAGAGTCATGGGACATTTGAAATATGTTTAATGATGTGTCTCTACAACACAAACAGAGAGAAATCTATTTCTAAAACAATTAAATGATTCCCTCTGTGGAATGTTGTGAAGATTTACCTTTTTAACATCTGGGGCTTTTAGGTCACTTTAAGCTCCCATTAGAAAGATATTTGTATTAAGTACAGTCGTCCATTCTTACAACTTCTTCATTTTGTCACTGTTTTTTTTAAACATATTCCACTTAGTTTGGAGGTTCTAACTCAAGCATTATCAAGCGAAAAATTGTCTAAATGAAGTAAAATATCAATACTACAGGAGATGAGACCAACACAATCAGAATACTTTGTTCGGTATCGTGGCCACTGATTGGCTCAGCTCCAGACAACACTTCTCAATTTGGATTACAAAAATGTGACAGTGACATTGTGGGTTTTATTTTTTGTCTAAAAGGCACTAATCATGTTGAAAAACATATTTAGAAGATTGTAAAAATGTTTTTTACGCTCTTGCCATGAAAATATCCAATTTATAATGAATGATTCCTAACTTGCGTGAATCACACGTAATAAACGAGGGTTTACTGACTTGTAATCCTGATGTCTTACTCATGAATACTTCATTAAATAATAGTAAATCATAAAGCCCACTGTGACCGCTACTTGACAGCTTGATAAATGTATTTTGCTCAAGAGTTCATCTGATCTCCTACAATACAATAACACATCTTCTGAGGAGAGGTTAGACCAATTTATTTTGGCCTCCCTTGCGCTATTGTCCATCCATCCATCCATCCATCTTCTTCCGCTTATCCGAGGTCGGGTCGCGGGGGCAACAGCCTAAGCAGGGAGACCCAGACTTCCCTTTCCCCAGCCACTTCGTCTAGCTCTTCCCGGGGAATCCCGAGGCGTTCCCAGGCCAGCCGGGAGACATAGTCTTCCCAACGTGTCCTGGGTCTTCCCCGTGGCCTCCTATCGGTTCGACGTGCCCTAAACACCTCCCTAGGGAGGCGTTCGGGTGGCATCCTGACCAGATGCCCGAACCACCTCATCTGGCTCCTCTCGATGTGGAGGAGCAGCGGCTTTACTTTGAGTTCCTCCCGGATGGCAGAGCTTCTCACCCTATCTCTAAGGGAGAGACCCAACACCCGGCGGAGAGAGCTCATTTTGGCCGCTCGTACCCGTGATCTTATCCTTTCGGTCATGACCCAAAGCTCATGCTCATAGGTGAGGATGGGAACGTAGATCGACCGGTAAATTGAGAGCTTTGCCTTCCGGCTCAGCTCCTTCTTCACCACAACGGATCGGTACAACGTCCGCATTACTGAAGACGCCGCACCGATCCGCCTGTCGATCTCACGATCCACTCTTCCCTCACTCGTGAACAAAACTCCTAGGTACTTGAACTCCTCCACTTGGGGACAGGGTCTCCTCCCCAACCCGGAGATGGCACTCAACCCTTTTCCGGGCGAAAACCATGGACTCGGACTTGGAGGTGCTGATTCTCATTCCGGTCGCTTCACACTTGGCTGCAAACCGATCCAGTGAGAGCTGAAGATCCCGGTCAGATGAAGCCATCAGGACCACATCATCTGCAAAAAGCAGAGACCTAATCTTGCGGCCACCAAACCGGAACCCCTCAACGCCTTGACTGCGCCTAGAAATTCTGTCCATAAAAGTTATGAACAGAATCGGTGACAAAGGACAGCCTTGGCTGAGTCCAAGCCTCACTGGAAATGTGTTCGACTTACTGCTGGCAATGCGGACCAAGCTCTGGCACTGATCGTACAGGGAACGGACCGCCACAATAAGACAGTCCGATACCCCATACTCTCTGAGCACTCCCCACAGGACTTCCCAAGGGACACGGTCGAATGCCTTCTCCAAGTCCACAAAGCACATGTAGACTGGTTGGGCAAACTCCCATGCACCCTCAAGAACCCTGCCGAGAGTATAGAGCTGGTCCACAGTTCCACGACCAGGACAAAAATCGCTATTGTCCTCCATCTTTATGTCAGGGAGCTGGATCACAACAGGGAAATGACCAGTCGTGGTAACCTCATGCAGTACTTTCATAGACCCAAGTGTTGCATGAGCCTCTGTTAGGGGTGTAACGGTACGTGTATTTGTATTGAACCGTTTCGGTACGGAGGTTTCGGTTCGGTTCGGAGGTGTACCGAATGAGTTTCTAAGCTTAAGTCTTAACAAGCTGCTTTGCTTCTTCTTCCTCTGTCTCAGCACCCAGCATTGTCCCACCCACACAACCATCTGATTGGTTACATATATAGCGGTAACAGCCAATCAGCAGTGCGTATTCAGAGCGCATGTAGTAAATGCTTCAGCGTTGAGCAAATAGGTGTTTAGCAGGTGAGCAAATGATAATAAACACCTCCCAGTCAACTACTACTAACATCACTATGAGCCCGTTGTCCTTCTAGAACAGGGGTCGGGAACCTTTTTGGCAGAGAGAGCCATACAAGCCGAATATTTTAAAGAGTATATCCGTGAGAGCCATATAACATATTTTTTTAACACTGAATACAACTAAATGCGTGCATTTTTAAGTAAGACCAACATTTTTAGAGTATAATAAGTCTCTTATGATTTTTAATAACATTGTTATTCTGAAGCTAACCAACAACAAATAAAATACTTCTTACCTTTATTGCAACTTCTTGAACAGGTGCGGTAGAAACCGGATGGATGGATTAAAATGCATGAGAATGTTTTATATTTTGAATGTTTTTTTTGACACTGTGATTACCAGCGGAATTATTCATTACTTACCGTGTTAAGCAATGTCAGCTAAGATTCATCTGAGAGCCAGGTGCAGTCATCAAATGAGCCACATCTGGCTCTAGAGCCATAGGTTCCCTACCCCTGTTCTAGAAACTTGAACTGCAGCTCAGCTCGCTCGCAGTTCTGACTTGAGGTGAAGGCTAATTAGCTTTTAGCATAACGTTAACTCATTTTGCGGTGTGACCGAAAAGTTTTGAATGGCAGCGTCCCTGCTATCACATGTTGATAAAAATATAACATTTACATAATAAAAATCAACTACAGGCTTCCCAAATCCTGTGATAAATTAAGCATGATGAGTTGACTTGAAACTGTTTAATGTTGCACTTTTTATGTAGAAGAAAAGTTTGGTAATTTTATTTAATCTGAGCCACAATTTGAGGCAGTTTAATGTGGATTAACGTGGGCAGAATTATTACAGGGTTCCCAATGTTAAAAGGATAAAGCCATTGTTTACAAATTTGGGAACTAAATAACCCAAAAAATTTAGATTTTGTTGTTTTCTTTCTGTACCGAAAATGAACCAAACCGTGACCTCTAAACCGAGGTCTGTACCGAACCGAAATTTTTGTGTACCGTTACACCCCTAGCCTCTGCAGTACAATTCAGATGATCAAGCCAGCTCGTTGTTCGGTGGGCTTCAATGTAATAAGTGAAGCTGTCCGCCGGTAGAAGCAGCTGGCTAGATAGTACCAGATGATTGTCTTCACACGTCTTGATCATGAGCTTGGCAAAGTAGGAAGCATTATCAGAAGTTTCAGCATTCATGTCTCCCACGACATAAATGGCTGTACAACAATTAACAATAGAGGAGTGAATAAATGCCAGCCTATTCGCATATTCATCATCATTATGTCTAGACTCATGGTGTGTAGAATAATAAACTCTGCTATTCATCTTGACCTGAGCACCAGTCAGTTTCCAAACAACCACATTCATCACTGAGGCAAGCCTTTTATACCACAAGATAGCAGAGGCCCCCAGGAATTCTCCCTCTGACGATGCCCTTAGAGCAGACCTGGGCAATTATTTTGACTCGGGGGGCCAAACTATGATAAATAAATGTGTCTGGGGGCCGGTATATCTATTTTTAGGAACAAAAACCTCACAATAACGTCTGATTGAATGCTAAAAACTTTACAACAGACCGCCTTAAAAAACGGAATGGAATTTTAGTTTTTTTTTTTTTACTAAATGACACAACCCAGAATGTACATGAAAATAAAGAATGTAGGATTTACAATATTAACTATGACCGATAAAACACTGAATATTGACAACATATGAACGTCACTACACCCCTTCTCAATCGACATATTTTACAATTAAGCAAAACGCAACAAAAATGCAACAAACAGCGAAATACGAACATGAAGAGTAAAAACAAAAAACACACCTACAATGTGATATATTTGATATGTCACTAAGCTTTAGAAATGTGTTGGAAAACTCTCCCTTTCTACGTCTGTCCCTGAGACCCACATTTTAGGCCGGCTGCTCTGGAAACACTCTGTGGAAACGCTCCCCACCCACACTGCTTGGTGCCTCGTCTGAGCTGCTGTGACGTAGATTACCATAGTAACTAATTAGATTACAATAGTAACTAATTAGATGACCATAGTAACTAGAATATCATGCAAAAGCGCAGATTCCAACTATGGAGAGACGGAGCCGGCAGCCCGACAGCGAGGCAGGGCACACCGTAGCCCAGCCCAAGATGGCGGCGAGGAGGCGTGGCCGGCAGTCCGACAGCGAGGCAGGGCACGCCGTAGCCCGGCCCAAGATGGCGACGAGGAGGCGTGGACTGCGAGCAAGCAGCGAGGCGGGGCGCGCCGGAATCAACCCCGCAAATATCAGGTGCGTGGGTCGCTCAGCTGGGCACAAATTAAATCTCCTCTCGCGCTGTAAAAAAGGGCAGCGGACGTAAATGCCAGGGGGAGAGAAGGAGCCAGAAGCAAGCGGATGCTGAACGAGAGCGAGAGAGAGTTACAGGAAGACGAAGACGCACGCGACTGAAAAGGTGGAGCGGCAGAGGAAGCAGGACACGGCAAAGCTGAAAATCAACCCGTAGAGACTTTTATTAATGAAAAATAAAAGAAAGTCTAACCTGCACCACAATGTCCTTCCTTGGTGGTCCTGAGAACCCGCACGACAGCAAGATACTGTCACACCAACCATTGAAATACTTTGGATAGTTCGGGGGTCGGGGGTTAGCGCTGCACTAGTGGCTCTCTGGAGCTTTTTCAAAAATATATGAAAATTGGAATGAGTGGAAAAAAACATATTTTTTGTTTTAATATGGTTTCTGTAGGACAGGGGTAGGGAACCTATGGCTCTAGAGCCAGATGTGGCTCTTTTGATGGATGAATCTGGCTCTCAGATTAATCTTAGCTGACATTGCTTAACACGATAAGAAATTAATATTTCCACTGGTAATCGGAGTTAAAAACAATGTTCAAAATACAAAACATTCTCCTGTATTTTAATCCATCCATTCGTTTTTTAACGCATCTGTTCAAGAAGGCGCATTAATGGTAAGAAGTATTCTATTTATTATTGGTTAGCTTCAGAATAAAAATGTTATTAAAAAGAATATGAGAGTTATTGTACTCCAAAAATGTTGACGTTATTTAAAAATGCACGCATTTAGTTGTATTCAGTGTTAAAAAAAATAATATAAGGCTCTCATGGAAATACATTTTAAAATATTTGGCTTTCATGGCTCTCTCAGCCAAAAAGGTTCCCGACCCCTGCTGTAGGAGGACAAACATGACACAAACCTCCCGAATTGTTATAAAGCACACTATTTACGTTAGACATGCTTCACTGATTCGAGTATTTGGCGAGCGCAGTGTTGTCTTACTAATTTTGGCGGTCCTTGAACTCACCCTAGTTTGTTTACAGTATAACTTTCTCCGACTTCCTAAGACGTATTTTATGCCACTTCTTTTTCTGTCTCATTTGGTCCACCAAACTTTTAGCGTTGTGCGTGAATGCACAAACGTGATTTTTGTTGATGTTATTGACTTGTGTGGAGTATTAATCAGACATATATGGTCACTGCATGACTGCAAGCTAATCGATGCTAACATGCTATTTAGGCTAGCTATATGTACATATTACATCATTATGCCTAATTTGTAGGTATATTTGAGCTCATTTGGTTCCTTTAATTCCTCATAAATCAATTTCTATCTCATGACACACTATCTGTATGTAATATGGCTTTTATTTTTTTGCGGCTCCAGACGGATTTGTTTTTGTATTTTTGGTCCAATATGGCTCTTTCAACATTTTGGGTTGCCGACTCCTGACATAGTGAAATACATAAATGTGTTTTTACTAACGGGAAAAACTACATTCTGTAAATATTCATGCAGTTTTCCTTATAGCAGAAAACCTAATTCATGAAATATATAATAATAATACTAATAATAATGTGATTCCCTGATCTATGCACATATTTTTTAATATTCATAAAATATTGTAAAAAAATCATCGCAGTTTTCCTGACTTTAAAAAAAATATTTCTTTTTTTGCCCTACTTTTATACAATTTTTTACGACTAATTAAATGACCACAGTAACTAGTATATCAAAGCACAGATTCCAACCATTGACATACTTTGTATAGTTCAAGACTTACGGTCATGAAAAAACATCACTGCAGATCATTAAAGCAGCTACACTTTCCATTTTAAAGATCTAAAACAAAAAAAATATTTGGGAATGGCCGCCAGGCCAGATTGAAAAGCTTAAAGGAGAACATTATCACAATTTCAAAAGGGTTAAAAACAATAAAAATCAGTTCCCAGTGGCTTGTTGTATTTTTTGAAGTTTTTTTCTAAATTTTACCGGTCTCGGAATATCCCTAAATAAAGCTTTAAAGTGCCTTATTTTCGCTATCTTCGAAACCACTATCCATTTCCCTGTGACGTTATACAGGGCTGCCAATACAAACAACATGGCGGTTACCACAGCAAGATATAGCGACATTAGCTCGGATTCACACTCGGATTTCAGCGGCTTAAGCCATTCAACAGATTACGCATGTAGGCAGATAGTGAAAACGAAATTGAAGCTATTGAGTGAATAGCTATTGACGCTATTCGGCCATAGCGTGGGTGTACCTAATGAAGTGGCCCATAGCATGGCTGCCTTATTAGCATCGCCGGTAAAATGTGCGGACCAAACGATCAGGACTTTCGCATCTTGTGACACGGGAGCAACTTCAATCCGTCGATTGGTAAGTGTTTGTTTCGCATTAAATGTGGGTATATAGTTTCAAATGTACATACAGCTAGCGTAAATAGCATGTTAGCACCAATTAGCGTAGCATGTTAGCATCGATTAGCTGGCAGTCATGCCATGACCAAATATGTCTGATTAGCACATAAGTCAACAACATCAACATAACTCACCTTTGTGATTTCGTTGACTTAATCGTTGCAAATGCATCTGCAGGTTATCCATACATCTCTGTGCCATGTCTGTCTTAGCATCGCCGGTCAAATGTGAAGACACTTTGGTACATTCAATGGGGGTCTGGCAGCTGTTAGTGTTGTTACACCCTCCGACAACACACCGACGAGGCATGATGTCTCCAAGGTTCCAAAAAATAGTCGAAAAAACGGAAAATAACACAGCTGAGACCCGGTGTTTGTAATGTGAAAATGTATATGGCGGGTGTGTTACCTCGGGGACGTCACGTTCTGACGTCATCGCTAAAAGACCGATTAACAGAAAGGCGTTTAATTCGCCAAAATTCACCCATTTAGAGTTCGGAAATCGGTTAAAAAAATACATGGTCTTTTTTCTGCAACATCAAGGTATATATTGACGCTTACATAGGTTTGGTGATAATGTTCCACTTTAACGGGCCTTAATTTGCCCAGGTCTTCCTTAGAGAGATCTGTAGATCTGTAACCGTGCCTAAACATCTTATATTTTTATTTTGTCTCTTACAAAAACACCTAAAATAATCACCTTAATTTGTAATATACTGTATATTGAAAAAAATAATATAATTTGAATATGCATTTACTGACTTATCTTAGTGTTTGAAGAAGTGTGTCGACGACAAACACCTTACAGTGAGATGTATGAAATATGGTATGAAAAATCAAAACATATTTTATGGGCTTAATGACCAACCTTTCTGTAGGCCAGCATGGTCCCAAAGAATGGAATGGCCCTGGGACCCGGAATGCCTAAAGTGTAGAAGGTCTTGTAGGGCCAGTAGATGTAACTGTGGGAAACAAGCGCAGGAGAAAACGTCATGAAGGTAAAACGGTCGTGCAAAAGGCAAATCAGCGTCAATGCTGACAACATACACAAACACAGGAAGACATTAAAAACCAAGGACAGTAAATATTTGTCTTTCCAGGACAAATGACCCAACTTTGACACCAAGGAGAAGAAGGAAATAACCAGATGTGCGATGAAAGAGGGTCAACATGGTTCCATCAATGGGAGGTCTCCTCAGGCAGTGAAGACGCGGCCCAGCAGGCACAAGACATTGATTGTACCTATTTTTAAAAAATGTTACAAAATAGTTGCGTTTTTAAATTGAGACCTTGTTGATGTCTTCTAACATTGGATCAACGTAGTTGGTTGGGAAATGACCAAAATTAAATCATCAAATCACCGTCACAACCTGACGTTGAATAAACGTCGTCAAAAAATCATGTTTCAACGTTGTATTTGTGTTGTAGAATATTGGTTGGAAAATGACCAAATTTCTAAGGTCAAATCAACGTCACAACCTGACATTGATTAACCGTTGTCAAAAAGATGTTGTGTCTATGTTGTAGAATATCGGTTGAAAAATGACCAAATTTCCAAGGTCAAATCAACGTCACATGACATTGATTAACCGTGTTGTTTAACATCAAAGCATGTTGTTTAACGTTGTACTTGTAGAATATTGGTTCGGAAATGACCAAATTTCAATGGTTAAATCAACGTCAGAACCTAACATTGATTAACCGTTGTCAAAAAGATGTTTTGTCTATGTTGTAGAATATTGGTTGGGAAATGACCAAAATTCAATGGTTAAATAAACGTCAAAACCTAACATAGAATAAACGTCGTCAAAAGCATGTTTCATGGTTCTATTTGTGTTGTAGAATATTGGTTGAAAATGACCAAATTTCCAAGGTCAAATCAACGTCACAAACTGACATTGATTAACCGTTGTGAAAAAGATCTTGTGTCTATGTTGTAGAATATTGGTTGAAAAATAACCAAATTTCCAAGGTCAAATCAACGTCACGTGACATTGATTAACCGTTGTCAAAAATATGTTGTGTCTATGTTGTAGACTATTGGTTGGGAAAAGACTCAAATTCAAAGGTTAAATAAACGTCACAACCTGACATTGATCAAAGGTTGTCAAAAGCATGTCGTTTCAACATTATATTTGTGTTGTAGAATATTGGTTGGGAAATTGCCAAAATTCAATGATCAAATCAACGTAAGAACATAAAATTTAATAAACGTCGTCAAAAAGCATGTTGTTTAACGTTGTACTTGTATTGTTGAATATTGGTTCGGAAATGACCAAATTTCAATGGTTAAATCAACGTCAGAACCTAACATTGATTAACCGTTGTCAAAAAGATGTTTTGTTTATATGGTAGAATATTGGCATGATTCATGGTTGTATTTGTGTTGTAGAATATTGGTTGGTAAATGACCAAAATTCAATGGTCAAATCAACGTCACAACCCGACATTGATCAAAAGCATGTTGTTTCAACGTTCTACTTTTATTGTAGAATATTGGTTGGAAAATGACCAAATTTCAATTGTCAAATCAACGTCACAACCTGACATCGATTAACTGTTGTCAAAAAGATGTTGTGACAATGTTGTATTTGCGTTGTAGAATATTGGTTGGGAAATGACCAAAATTCAATGGTTAAATAAACATCCAAACCTAACATAGAATAAACGTCGTCATGAGCATGTTGTTTTATCGTTGTATTTGCGTTGTAGAATATTGGTTGGGAAATGACCAAAATTCAATGGTTAAATAAACATCAAAACCTAACATAGAATAAGCGTCGTCATAAGCATGTTGTTTTATCGTTGTATTTGCGTTGTCGAATATTGGTTGGGAAATGACCAAAATTCAATGGTTAAATAAAAATAAAAACCGAACATAGAATAAACGTCGTCAAAAGCATATTGTTTTATTGTTGTATTTGTGTTATAGAATATTGGTTGGGAAATTATCAAATTCAAAGGTTCAATAAACGTCACAACCTGACATTGATCAAAGGTTATCAAAAGCATGTCGTTTCAACTTTGTATTTGTGTTGTAGAATATTGGTTGGGAAATTGCAAAATTCAATGGTCAAATCAACGTCAGAACCTAACATTGAATAAACACCGTCAAAAAGCATGTTGTTTCAACGTTCTACTTTTGTTGTAGAATATTGGTTGGAAAATTAACAAATTTCTAAGGTCAAATCAGCGTCACAATCTGACATTGATTAACCGTTGTCAAAAATATGTTGTGTCTGTCGTATTTGTGTTGTAGAATATTGGTTGGTAAATGACCAAAATTCAATGGTAAAATAAACGTCAAAACCTAACATAGAATAAACGTCGTCAAAAAGCATTTGTTTCGTCGTTCTATTTATGTTGTAGAATATTGGTTGGAAAATTACCAAATTTCAATTGCCAAATCAACGTCAACACCTGACATCGATTAACTGTTGTCAAAAAGAAGTTGTGGCTATGTTGTATTTGCGTTGTAGAATATTGGTTGGGAAATGACAAAAATTCAATGGTTAAATAAACATCAAAACCTAACATAGAATAAGCGTCGTCATAAGCATGTTGTTTTATCGTTGTATTTGCGTTGTAGAATATTGGTTGGGAAATGACCAAAATTTAATGGTTAAATAAACATCAAAACCAAACATAGAATAAACGTCGTCAAAAGCATGTTGTTTTATTGTTGTATTTGTGTTGTAGAATATTGGTTGGGAAATTACCAAATTCAAAGGTTCAATAAACGTCACAACCTGACATTGATCAAAGGTTGTCAAAAGCATGTCGTTTCAACTTTGTATTTGTGTTGTAGAATATTGGTTGGGAAATTGCAAAATTCAATGATCAAATCAACGTCAGAACATAAAATCGAATAAACGTCGTCAAAAAGCATGTTGTTTAACGTTGTACTTGTATTGTAGAATATTGGTTGGAAAATGACCAAATTTCAATGGTTAAATCAACGTCAGAACCTAACATTGATTAACCGTTGTCAAAAAGATGTTGTGTTTATGTTGTAGAATATTGGTTGGGAAATAACCAAAATTCAATGGTTAAATAAACGTCAAAGCCTAACATAGAATAAGCCTAACATAGAATAAACGTTGTCTAAAGCATGTTGTTTCATGGTTCTATTTGTGTTGTAGAATATTGGTTGGAAAATGACCAAATTTCAATGGTCAAATCAACGTCACAACCTGACATTGATCAATGGTCGTCAAAAGCATGTTGTTTCAACTTTGTATTTGTGTTGTAGAATATTGGTTGGGAAATGACCAAAATTCAATGGTCAAATCAACGTCAGAACCTAACATTGAATAAACGTCGTCATAAGCATGTTGTTTTATCGTTGTATTTGCGTTGTCGAATATTGGTTGGGAAATGACCAAAATTCAATGGTTAAATAAAAATCAAAACCGAACATAGAATAAACGTCGTCAAAAGCATGTTGTTTTATTGTTGTATTTGTGTTATAGAATATTGGTTGGGAAATTATCAAATTCAAAGGTTCAATAAACGTCACAACCTGACATTGATCAAAGGTTATCAAAAGCATGTCGTTTCAACTTTGTATTTGTGTTGTAGAATATTGGTTGGGAAATTGCAAAATTCAATGGTCAAATCAACGTCAGAACCTAACATTGAATAAACACCGTCAAAAAGCATGTTGTTTCAACGTTCTACTTTTGTTGTAGAATATTGGTTGGAAAATTAACAAATTTCTAAGGTCAAATCAGCGTCACAATCTGACATTGATTAACCGTTGTCAAAAATATGTTGTGTCTGTCGTATTTGTGTTGTAGAATATTGGTTGGTAAATGACCAAAATTCAATGGTTAAATAAACGTCAAAACCTAACATAGAATAAACGTCGTCAAAAAGCATTTGTTTCGTCGTTCTATTTATGTTGTAGAATATTGGTTGGAAAATTACCAAATTTCAATTGTCAAATCAACGTCAACACCTGACATCGATTAACTGTTGTCAAAAAGAAGTTGTGGCTATGTTGTATTTGCGTTGTAGAATATTGGTTGGGAAATGACAAAAATTCAATGGTTAAATAAACATCAAAACCTAACATAGAATAAGCGTCGTCATAAGCATGTTGTTTTATCGTTGTATTTGCGTTGTAGAATATTGGTTGGGAAATGACCAAAATTTAATGGTTAAATAAACATCAAAACCAAACATAGAATAAACGTCGTCAAAAGCATGTTGTTTTATTGTTGTATTTGTGTTGTAGAATATTGGTTGGGAAATTACCAAATTCAAAGGTTCAATAAACGTCACAACCTGACATTGATCAAAGGCTGTCAAAAGCATGTCGTTTCAACTTTGTATTTGTGTTGTAGAATATTGGTTGGGAAATTGCAAAATTCAATGATCAAATCAACGTCAGAACATAAAATCGAATAAACGTCGTCAAAAAGCATGTTGTTTAACGTTGTACTTGTATTGTAGAATATTGGTTGGAAAATGACCAAATTTCAATGGTTAAATCAACGTCAGAACCTAACATTGATTAACCGTTGTCAAAAAGATGTTGTGTTTATGTTGTAGAATATTGGTTGGGAAATGACAAAAATTCAATGGTTAAATAAACATCAAAACCTAACATAGAATAAGCGTCGTCATAAGCATGTTGTTTTATCGTTGTATTTGCGTTGTAGAATATTGGTTGGGAAATGACCAAAATTTAATGGTTAAATAAACATCAAAACCAAACATAGAATAAACGTCGTCAAAAGCATGTTGTTTTATTGTTGTATTTGTGTTGTAGAATATTGGTTGGGAAATTACCAAATTCAAAGGTTCAATAAACGTCACAACCTGACATTGATCAAAGGTTGTCAAAAGCATGTCGTTTCAACTTTGTATTTGTGTTGTAGAATATTGGTTGGGAAATTGCAAAATTCAATGATCAAATCAACGTCAGAACATAAAATCGAATAAACGTCGTCAAAAAGCATGTTGTTTAACGTTGTACTTGTATTGTAGAATATTGGTTGGAAAATGACCAAATTTCAATGGTTAAATCAACGTCAGAACCTAACATTGATTAACCGTTGTCAAAAAGATGTTGTGTTTATGTTGTAGAATATTGGTTGGGAAATGACCAAAATTCAATGGTTAAATAAACGTCAAAGCCTAACATAGAATAAGCCTAACATAGAATAAACGTTGTCTAAAGCATGTTGTTTCATGGTTCTATTTGTGTTGTAGAATATTGGTTGGAAAATGACCAAATTTCAATGGTCAAATCAACGTCACAACCTGACATTGATCAAAGGTCGTCAAAAGCATGTTGTTTCAACTTTGTATTTGTGTTGTAGAATATTGGTTGGGAAATGACCAAAATTCAATGGTCAAATCAACGTCAGAACCTAACATTGAATAAACGTCGTCAAAAAGCATGTTGTTTCAACGTTGCATTTGTGTTGTAGAATATTGGTTGGAAAATGAACAAATTTCCAAGGTCAAATCAGCATCACAATCTGACATTGATTAACCGTTGTCAAAAATATGTTGTGTCTGTCGTATTTGTGTTGTAGAATATTGGTTGGAAAATGACCAAATTTCCTAGGTCAAATCAACATCACAACCTGACCTTGATTAACCATTGTCAAAAATGTGTTGTGTCTATGTTGTATTTGTGTTGTAGAATATTGGTTGGGAAATGACCAAAATTCAATGGTTAAATAAACATCAAAACCTAACATAGAATAAACGTTGTCAAAAAGCATGTTGTTTCATCGTTCTATTTGTGACGTAGAATATTGGTTGGAAAATGACCAAATTTCAATTGTCAAATCAACGTCACAACCTGACATCGATTAACCGTTGTCAAAAAGATGTTGTGACTATGTTGTAATTTCGTTGTAGGATATTGGTTGGGAAATGACCAAAATTCAATGGTTAAATAGACATCAAAACCTAACATAGAATAAACGTTGTCAAAAGCATGTTGTTTTATTGTTGTATTTGTGTTGTAGAATATTGGTTGGGAAATGACCAAAATTCAATGGTTAAATAAACATCAAAACCTAACATAGAATAAACGTCGTCAAAAGCATGTTGTTTTATCGTTGTATTTGAGTTGTGGAATATTGGTTGGGAAATTACCAAATTTCAATGGTCAAATCAACGTCACAACCTGACATTGATCAAAGGTCGTCAAAAGCATGTTGTTTCAACTTTGTATTTGTGTTGTAGAATATTGGTTAGAAAATGACCAAAATTCACTGGTCAGATCAATGTCAGAACCTAACATTGAATAAACGTCGTCAAAAAGCATGTTGTTTCAACGTTGCATTTGTGTTGTAGAATATTGGTTGGAAAATGAACAAATTTCCAAGGTCAAATCAACGTCACAACGTGACATTGATTAACCGCTGTCAAAAATATGTTGTGTCTGTCGTATTTGTGTTGTAGAATATTGGTTGGTAAATGACCAAAATTCAATGGTTAAATAAACATCAAAACCTAACATGAATAAACGTAGTCAAAAAGCATGTTGTTTCATCGTTGTATTTGTGTTGTACAATATTGGTTAGAAAATGACCAAAATTCAATGGTCAAATCAACGTCACAACCTGAATCAAAAAACATGTTGTTTCAACGTTGCATTTGTGTTGTTGAATACTGGTTGGGAAATGAGCAAATTTCCAAGGTCAAATCAACATCACAACGTGACATTGATTAACCATTGCCAAAAATATGTTGTGTCTATGATGTATTTTTGTTGTAGAATATTAGTTAGAAAATGACCAAAATTCAATGGTCAAATCAATGTCAGAACCCAACATTGATTAAACGTTGTCAAAAGCATTTTAATTCATCGTTGTATTTGTGTTGTAGAATATTGTTTAGAAAATGATCAAAATTCAATGATCAAATCAACGTCAGAACCTAACATTGAATAAACAACCTCAAAAAGCATGTTGTTTCAATGTTATATTTATTTGTGTTGTAGAATATTGGTTGAAAAATTACCAAATTTCTAAGGTCAAATCAAAGTCACAACCTGACATTGATTAACCGTTGTCAAAAATATGTTGTGTCTATGTTGTATTTGTGTTGTAGAATATTGGTTGGGAAATGACTAAAGTTCAATGGTCAAATCAACGTCAGAACCCAACATTGATTAAACGTCGTGAAAAAGCATGTTGTTTCAACTTTATGTTTGAATTGCTCAACGTCAGGAACTAATTCAACAAGTTCTTAATGTTGTTTAAATGTCTTGTGCCTGCTGGGTGATGTCCCTTGTCACACACAAACTCACGGTTCATCTCAAAGGTCAGCTTTGAGTCTTGGGCAGGGCAACATGGCTGAAAACCTTCTCGATATAAGTGCTTCATATCGGCCGCTGTGGGTAATTATTGACTTTTTATGACCTATGGAAAATAAGGAGCAGGAGAAAATCTTACTTCAAATTATTATAATCCCCTCAGCTATGAAGGCAGAAAGGAGATGCCTGCACAAGCATGGAAAATACTCCAATATTGGAAAATATTGTACTGGATTAAAAGGTAGGGCCGAGGGCATACAGCTGTGAGGCGAGCCGGTCGGAGAGTGCGATGGCACCGATAAAATACCGCTCACCTCGACTTTTCCTCATCGATTTCTTCGAAATTCTAAACTCCAATCTGGATTTATAAGACCACAACAACTCAGCTGCTGTACACATGACTGAAGTAAAATGCCAATCAAGACTAAAAAAACAAGGTGACTCTGTAAAAAATCTGGGTATTATCTTCGACCCAACTCTCTCCTTTGAGTCACACATTAAAAGCGTTACTAAAACGGCCTTCTTTCATCTCCGTAATATCGCAAAAATTCGCTCCATTTTGTCCACTAAAGACGCTGAGATCATTATCCATGCGTTTGTTACGTCTCGTCTCGATTACTGTAACGTATTATTTTCGGGTCTCCCCATGTCTAGCATTAAAAGATTACAGTTGGTACAAAATGCGGCTGCTAGACTTTTGACAAGAACAAGAAAGTTTGATCACATTACGCCTGTACTGGCTCACCTGCACTGGCTTCCTGTGCACTTAAGATGTGACTTTAAGGTTTTACTACTTATGTATAAAATACTACACGATCTAGCTCCAGCCTACCTTGCCGATTGTATTGTACCATATGTCCCGGCAAGAAATCTGCGTTCAAAAGACTCCGGCTTACTAGTGATTCCTAGAGCCCAAAAAAAGTCTGCGGGCTATAGAGCGTTTTCCGTTCGGGTTCCAGTACTCTGGAATGCCCTCCCGGTAACAGTTCAAGATGCTACCTCAGTAGAAGCATTTAAGTCTCACCTTAAAACTCATCTGTATACTCTAGCCTTTAAATAGACCTCCTTTTTAGACCAGTTGATCTGCCGCTTCTTTTCTTTCTCCTATGTCCCCCCCTCCCTTGTGGAGGGGGTCCGGTCCGATGACCATGGATGAAGTACTGGTTGTCCAGAGTCGAGACCCAGCATGGACCGCTCGTTGGGACCCAGGATGGACCGCTCGCCTGTATCGATTGGGGACATCTCTACGCTGCTGATCCGCCTCCGCTTGAGATGGTCTCCTGTGGACGGGACTCTCGCTGCTGTCTTGGATCCGCTTTGAACTGAACTCTCGCGGCTGTGTTGGAGGCACTATGGATTGAACTTTCACAGTATCATGTTAGACCCGCTCGACAGGGGGGGTGGGGGGGGTTGCCCACATCTGAGGTCCTCTCCAAGGTTTCTCATAGTCAGCATTGTCACTGGCGTCCCACTGGATGTGAATTCTCCCTGCCCACTGGGTGTGAGTTTTCCTTGCCCTTTTGTGGGTTCTTCCGAGGATGTTGTAGTCGTAATGATTTGTGCAGTCCTTTGAGACATTTGTGATTTGGGGCTATATAAATAAACATTGATTGATTGAGGACTCTTGCTCGTGTTCTGGGTTCTATGATGAAGTGACCATCCTTTAGATCAGTGGTTCTCAATCTTTTGGACCTCAGGGCCCAACTTTTCTACTACACTGGGGCCCGGGACCACACGCTGAATTAATATTCTTACTCTTGATTGTCATCAATAATTACATCTAACGTACTCACAAATTGAACAGGCTAACAACCTTGTCTTATCCTATGAAACCATATTAATCACAAAGTTTATTGTTAGAGGCTTAGGTCAGGCTGATTACAAATATAAATACCAATGAAGAAGAAGAAGGAACTCATTATTCATTTCCTCAAAAATCAACAGTGCCTAATGTACAGATTAATTCTAGTTACCAACCTCCAAGCAATTGTATTTAGTACAATGTGTAGTGATAAGTTTGACCAGTAGATGGCAGTCACACATAAAAGATACGTGTGGACTGCGGGTTGACGCCTGTTCAATGAATGATGCTATCAAGTACCCGGAAGTAAGCAAGCGAGACAAATAACGTTGATGTTTCATTGAGAATATGGAGCAGTCTCAATGAAAACGTCTGTCAAAAAGTTTTAGTACAACTTTGGTAAACTACGAACTGCTCAAATACCGTGCTTCAACATACTGGTATTATTAAGGTGCACGCAGCATTAAGGACCCCAAAAATTGCACCTGTTAGTACAGGTTTTTTTTTTTTTACCTTTTTTGACCTCAGGGCCCAACTTCTCCAGTACATAGGGGCCCAGAGCCCACTCAAATATTCACACTGAATTTGTAATCTTATTCTTAGTTTTAATGGTGTTTCATACTTATATTTCATCTACATATAGTTTAACAGGATAAACCTTGTGAAATGACATGAAACCAGGTGTTAGTCACTAAAAATATTATCAAGGCTTAGGTCAAACTGACTGGAGAAATAAAGACTAATCAAATATACTGCTGAGTTAGGAACTTGTAAAAACTAATGATCAATAACTTTACACACAATTACGCAGTGCAAAATATATATATACACATACATACATGTTCTACCG
>NC_084611.1:85915101-86022601 GCF_033978795.1 Nerophis ophidion
ACGGAAGGGGTCGCAGCTTACTGCGAGGATTGTTCTCCCGGGATGCAAACGGACTACTCTGGACCAGGCGTGAAGGTAGGAACATATTTAAATCATCGGACTCAAAAGTGAAAACAAAAAGGGTGCAAAAGGCGAAGGCACAACTTAGCGTATGATACAAAAACTAACACATAGGCCGAAACTATGGACACGGAACAAAACTCACTAACTGTAGCATGAATAAACAAAACCTACTTGGCAGAACATGATTCAATGGCATGAACAGAGCAAATACAGAGTAACGTCGCCAGGCCTACTAACTGGCAAAAACAGGCTTAAATAATAGTCTCTGATTAGAGCAGGTGCGTGATCCGAACACATGAGGCAGGTGGAACTAATGAGTCGTCATAGTAACGAAACAAGGGAGCTAAACAGGAACTAAAAGAGTCCAAAACTAACAGAAAATAACAAACAACATGATCCAGACCACAGATCATGACACACATATAATAAATGTCCATCCGTCCATCCATTTTCTACTACTTATTCCCTTTTTAGGGTCGCGGGGGGGAGCTGGTGGCTATCTCAGCTACAATCGGGCGGAAGGCGGGGTACACCCTGGACAAGTCACCACCTCATCGCAGGGCCAACACAGATAGATAGACAACATTCACACTTACATTCACACACTAGGGCCAATTTAGTGTTACCAATCAACCTATCCCCAGGTGCAGGTCTTTGGAGGTGGGAGGAAGCCGCAGTTTTTAATCCATTGTCCATTTTTCTTCAATAACATCCAGCCGTAGTTTCTTTGTAGGCTGACGGCATGTTTGTGAAAAAATACAACAATAAAATGCAGCTTTAGGCAACCTATGCACTGTTTTTGTTTTTTTAGATAAACTCTAGATAGTATTTGAAGTATGCTCAGCAGCTTGATTGAACTCCGCGTGCGCTTTGAAATAACACCATTAAAAGTACTCGTTGTTTGGGTGTACCCCACCTTCCGCCCGAATGCAGCTGAGATAGGCTCCAGCGACCCCAAAAGGGACAAGCGGTAGAAAAAAGAAAGGATGGATGGATTGTTTATAATCAGCACTCGTAATGCAGTTTGCCCCCTGCCGCTGTTACAACATTGGTTCTGTCCTGCAAAACACTGATGTGGTTACACTTTCTCATGCACCCTGTATGATTATTTTAAAAAAAAGTTTGTATATCATAAGATTTTACAGTTTTGATGTGATATTTAACGACAATGTGCTTCCTATGAAAATGTTTTTTTCCTGCTGGACCATAAACATAAAAACTACTCATGTATCCTAATAAGATTATCAAATTATTTTACGCCCATGGAAAAATCATAAAACAGATCCAAACTGCCTAGATCAAAGATAACTTAGTTATTATCACTAATATGTTACATTGTCAGCTATAAAACAAAGTTAATGTTTTGTTAAGATAGCTTCGCATATATCCATTAATTTTGGCAGCTTTATTGCAGAACATGTATCAAGGTACGTGTTTCATTTTTTTTTTATACGTGCAGCAATTATCATATTGTGGAAAAGCGGTAAAAAATGGATGGATGGATGGTTGTTCAAAGCTCAGATATATCATTATGTCGACAAACACTTGAAAAGAAGCCACTAGAGGGAAACATTGAGCTACTAAAGGCCCGAGCAGATTGCATTATTACGCTCACACACACACACACACACACACGCACACACACACACTCACACACACACACACACACACACACACACACACACACACACACACATCCATAAAAAATTTGACATATTTTTTCCATCAAGTAATTGTTTCGTACATGTTCAAAGAAAAAATAACTTACAAAAAAAAAATATATATATATTATATATATATATATATATATATATATATATATATATATATATATATATATATATATATATGGCTTAACAGTCTTCTGATTGAAATAAATAATGTTGTCCATCCATCCATTTTTCTACCGCTTATTCCCTTTGGGGTACCAGGGAGCGCTGGTGCCTATCTCAGCTACAATCGGGCGGAAGGCGGTGTACACCCTGGACAAGTCGCCCTCTCATCGCAGGAAATAAATAATGTGGCATTTGTGTAAATTAGTGGCAGATAATATAGGTCTATACATATTTTCATGCTTCTTTTTATTCAGGATTTTGTTTGATATTCTATCAATTAGTGTCAATTAATATTTAGTAAATTAAATGATAAATAAAAGAATGAGGAACAAAATGTTAATATGAAAATTAAAAATACAATCGAGGAGTAAAAAAAAAAGTAAATATCCATCCATCCATCCATCCATTTCTACCGCTTATTCCCTTTCGGGGTCACGGGGGGCGCTGGCGCCTATCTCAGCTACAATCGGGCGGAAGGCGGGGTACACCCTGGACAAGTCGCCACCTCATCGCAGGGCCAACACAGATAGACAGACAACATTCACACTCACATTCACACACTAGGGCCAATTTAGTGTTGCCAATCAACCTATCATAATTAATTATAAATATAAGTGCAAGTAAATATTTCTAATATAAATGTATTGAGGACGGATGAATAAAAAAAGTTATTTAGAAATTGCAAAAACATCAGAATTTAAGAAATAAATGCGTTATGGATAAATATTAAGCAGTGATGAATAGGCAAGGCGAGAATAAAAATGTGTCAGTCTTTACTGTAGCTTGTTTGTGCCGAAAAATATGAAATAAAAAATAAAAACAAAAATGTTATTAGAGTAAACAAAGTAGAAATGAATGTATTTCATTATTGTAATCTAAAATAAGTTAGAAGAAAAATGTAAAAACATGACAGTATATACTTTAGCTTGGAAAAAATAAAAAATAGAAATGAAAAAGTTTAAGATTCAATTGTAACACAAGTCAATTATATAAGAATAGACAAAATGAATAAATATAAAATCAAGGATGAGGTTAATATTGAAAAGACTGACGGTATAAACTGTAGATTGTGCAGTGTTAAGAAAAAAAAAATGAAAGAGTAAATAATCAGAATTAATACATAATAATGAAATAGGTTGAAGTTAAAGGCCTACTGAAACCCACTACTACCGACCAGGCAGTCTGATAGTTTATATATCAATGATGAAATATTAACATTGCAACACATGCCAATACGGCCGGTTTAGTTTACTAAATTGCAATTTTAAATTTTGCGCGGAAGTATCATGCTAAAACGTCGCGGTATGATGATGCGTGCGCGTGACGTCACGCATTGTGGTGGACATTTTGTTCCAGCACCATTCACAGCTATAAATCGACTCTTTTCAACGCATAATTACACAGTATTATGGACATCTGTGTTGCTGAATCTTTTGCAATTTGTTCAATGAATAATGGAGACGTCAAAGAAGAAAGCTGTAGGTTGGAAGCGGTGTATTGCGGCCGTCTTTAGCAACACAAACACAGCCGGTGTTTCATTGTTTACACTCCCGAAAGATGACGGTGAAACTTTACTCTGAAACATAGCAGACAGGCGAACACGGTTGTATTGGACCACACGCACAAAGTACAGTGTATTATGCAGCGATCATTTCGAAAGATCGTATTTCGAAGAGGGTTCCTTGCGAAGGGCAGAGATGGGCATCGCCACCACCCGTCGAATGGTGCTGAAGAAAGGTGCGGGGCCAGCCTTCAGGTTGTACAGGTACGACCATCTAATCTCACTAAAACACTAGTAACACAATAAGCAGATAAGGGATTTTCCAGAATTATCCTAGTAAATTTGTCTAATAACATCTGAATCGCTCCACTGTATAGTCTTTTTTTTCTAGTCCTTCACTCTTACTTTCGTCATCCACGAATCTTTAAAGGTGAACATTATCACCAAAGCTATGCAAGCGTCAATATATACCTTGATGTTGCAGAAAAAAGACCATGTATTTTTTTAACCGATTTCCGAACTCTAAATGGGTGAATTTTGGCAAATCAAACGCCTTTCTGTTTATCGGTCTTTTAGCGATGACGTCAGAACGTGACGTCACCGAGGTAACACACCCGCCATTTTCATTTTCACATTACAAACACCGGGTCTCAGCTCTGTTAATTTCCGTTTTTTCGACTATTTTTTGGAACCTTGGAGACATCATGCCTCGTGGGTGTGTTGTCGGAGGGTGTAACAACACTAACAGGGAGGGATTCAAGTTGCACCACTGGCCAGAAATCTGCCGCCAGACCCCCATTGAATTTGCCAAAGTGTCTGCACATTTGACCGGCGATGCTAAGACAGACATGGCACAGAGATGTATGGATAACCTGCAGATGCATTTGCAACGATTAAGTCAACGAAATCACAAAGGTGAGTTTTGTTGATGTTGTTGACTTATGTGCTAATCAGACATATTTGGTCGCAGCATGACTGCCAGCTAATCGATGCTAACATGCTACGCTAATCGATGCTAACATGCTATTTACGCTAGCTGTATGTACATTTGAAACTAGATACCCGCATTTAATGCGAAACAAACACTTACCAATCGACGGATTTAAGTTGCTCCAGTGTCACAAGATGCGAAAGTCCTGATCGTTTGGTCCGCACATTTTACCGGCGATGCTAATAAGGCAGCCATGCTATGAGCCACTTCATTAGGTACACCCACGCTATGGCCGAATAGCGTCAATAGCTATTCGCTCAATAGCTTAAATTTCTACTTCAATTTCGTTTTCGCGATCTGCCTCCATACTCCGACCATCTGTTTCAATACATGCGTAATCTTTTAAATCGCTTAAGCCGCTGAAACCCGAGTCTGAATCCGAGCTAATGTCGCTATATCTTGCTGTGGTAACCGCCATGTTTGTATTGGCAGCCCTGTATGACGTCACAGGGAAATGGACAGACGCATCGCAAATAGGGAAAATCAAGAACTTTATAGCTTTTTTTAGGGATATTCCGGGAGGTGTAAAATTTGGAAAAAAAATTTGAAAAATAAAACAAGCCACTGGGAACTGATTTTTATTGTTTTTAACCCTTTTGAAATTGTGATAATGTTACCTTTTAATCCTCACTCAAATTAATGGGGAAATCATCGCTTTTTCGGTCCGAATCGGTCTTGCTGCTGGTGGCCATGATTGTAAACAATGTTCAGATGTGATGAGCTCCACAACCCATGACATCACGCTTACATCGTCTGCTACTTCCGGTACAGGCAAGGCTTTTTTATTAGCGACCAAAAGTTGCGACCTTTATCGTCGATGTTTTCTACTAAATCCTTTCAGCAAAAATATGGCAATATCGCAAAATGATCAAGTATGACACATAGAATGGACCTGCTATCCCCGTTTGAATAAGAAAATCTCATTTCAGTAGGCCTTTAATACTAACAAAAAATAACAGTAAATACTGTGTTAAAAAGTAAAAATAAATAATAATTATATACAAAAAAAGAAATAAATACAAATGTAAAATTAAATACAACAAAACATGTGATAACAGGCATGATAAAATAGGAATAAATAATAGAACAATCCAGTGAGTTGGACTA
Organism: Nerophis ophidion; assembly: GCF_033978795.1. Classification (NCBI taxonomy): domain Eukaryota; kingdom Metazoa; phylum Chordata; class Actinopteri; order Syngnathiformes; family Syngnathidae; genus Nerophis; species Nerophis ophidion. The sequence continues at coordinate 85,920,599 of NC_084611.1, forward strand.
AGTAGAGAGGAAGTAAGCACATTACAGTATGAACTCGTTATAGAAGGACACACTGAGGTCATCTGCTCTCAGCTGAAAGTAATTGTCTTATGTCACGTGACGCGACCCACGCGCTCTCACGCGGACGTCCGTGTAGTTCCCATTTACCACAATAAAAGCATGTGATGCGGCGATGCTTAAAAAAAAAAAAAAAAACGAGCTCATGTGCGTGTAAATAACTTTGCATGTGACAAACTTTGACTGATTTAAAGGTGTATACACTAGCCCTGGCAACTCTCCATTTTATTCTTCATATGAGTAATAAACAAGTTCAACTCTACAAGACGCAAAATGTTACTTATTGAAAATATTTTAAAAAGTGTACTTCTGTTTGTCATTTAACAAAATACTTACTATTGGACCATCAAATGGATGATTTTTAGGTTGTGGTTTCATGTAAATATATCAAAATAAAGTGCAACAAGAGCTTTGTGTTGCTCAACAACAACAGTATTGTGGTGTACCCCAGGGATCAACTCTGAGACCAAATATAATTGTTTCAGCTCTAAACCAATGTTTTTCAACCACTGTGCCGCGCATACTTGCCAACCCTCCCGGATTTTCCGGGAGACTCCCGAAATTCAGCGCCTCTCCCGAAAACCTCCCGGGACAAATTTTCTCCCGAAATTCAGGCGGAGCTGGAGGCCACGCCCACTCCAGCTCCATGCGGACCTGAGTGAGGACAGCCTGTTTTCACGTCCGCTTTCCCACAATATAAACAGCGTGTCTGCCGAATGACGTTATAACTGTAGAATGATTGAGGGCGAGTTGTGGGTTTATTGTTAGGCAGTTTCATTAACATCCTCCCAGCGTGGTAAAAACACACAACAACAGCAGTCACGTTTTCGTCAGCCGTAAACAGCAATGTTGTGACACTCTTAAACAGGACAATACTGCCATCTACTGTACATGCATATGTGACAATAACATCTACGGCTTTTAGAGAGTGCAGTGGACAACTGCGCACACAGCAAGGAGACGACGATGAAAGACTCCAGACTCTAGTGCATTTGATGAAAGCACTTTTGTGCGTGCGACACAACAATGCATCATCAGAGAGGGTGTTCAGCATGGTTTGAAAAATAGTGACAGAGAATAGAACAAGGATGGACAATTCAACCCTTAACTCAAAAATGAGTAAATGGGTGTTATGTTGTTATGTGTGTGTATATGTGTAAATAAATAAACACAGAAATTCAAGTATTTATTTTATATATATATATATATATATATATACAATAAAATAAATATATATACATACATATATATATATATATATATATATAGAGAGAGAGAGAGAGAGAGAGAGAGAGAGAGAGAGAGAGAGAGAGTTCACTGAAAGTCAAGTATTTCATATATATATATATATATATATATATATATATGAAATACTTGACTTGGTGAATTGTGGCTGTAAATATACTCCTCCCCTCCTAACCCCGTCCCGCCCCAACTCCCGAAATCGGAGGTCTCAAGGTTGGCAAGTATGTTGCTGCGGCACACTAGTTTTGTCAGGTGTGCCGTGGGAAATTATGCAACTTCACCTAATTGGTCCAAAAAATATTTTTTTGCAAATCATAATAATGTGCTGTTGTCTCATGCCTGTGCTGTATAAATCTTGGCAGGGTATCCATGTAATACTTCATATCAGTATCTAAATTGCTTTGTGGAAGTCGGAACGCGTCAAGGATGGTTTGTGGTGATCCCAATATGCAGAGCACTGCGGGAGACAGCGTGCAGGTGGACTCTCACTATTATGTTAGATCTACCATGGACTGGACTCTCACTATTATGTTAGATCCACTATAGACTGGACTCTCACTATTATGTTAGATCCACTATAGACTGGACTCTCACTATTATGTTAGATCCACTATAGACTGGATTCTCACTATTATGTTAGGTCCACTATAGACTGGACTCTCACTATTATGTTAGATCCACTATGGACTGAACTCTCACTATTACAGTTAGATCCACTATAGACTGGTCTCTCACTATTATGTTAGATCCACTATGGACTGAACTCTCACTATTACAGTTAGATCCACTATAGACTGGTCTCTCACTATTATGTTAGATCCACTATGGACTGAACTCTCACTATTACAGTTAGATCCACTATAGACTGGACTCTCACTATTATGTTGGATCCACTATAGACTGGACTCTCACTATTATGTTGGATCCACAATGGACTGGACTCTCACTATTATGTTAGGTCCACTATAGACTGGACTCTCACTATTATGTTAGATCCACTATGGACTGAACTCTCACTATTACAGTTAGATCCACTATAGACTGGACTCTCACTATTATGTTAGATCCACTATGGACTGGACTCTCACTATTACAGTTAGATCCACTATAGACTGGACTCTCACTATTATGTTAGATCCACTATGGACTGGACTCTCACTATTACAGTTAGATCCACTATAAACTGGACTCTCATTATTATGTTAGATCCACTATGGACTGAACTCTCACTATTATGTTAGATCCACTATAGACTGGATTCTCACTATTATGTTGGATCCACTATGGACTGAACTCTCACTATTACAGTTAGATCCACTATAGACTGGACTCTCACTATTATGTTAGATCCACTATGGACTGAACGCTCACTATTACAGTTAGATCCACTATAGACTGGACTCTCACTATTATGTTAGATCCACTATAGACTGGACTCTCACTATTATGTTAGATTCACTATGGACTGGACTCTCACTATTATGTTAGGTCCACTATAGACTGGACTCTCACTATTGTGTTGGATCCACTATGGACTGAACTCTCACTATTACAGTTAGATCCACTATAGACTGGACTCTCACTATTATGTTAGATCCACTATGGACTGAACTCTCACTATTACAAGATGTTAGATCCACTATAGACTGGACTCTCACTATTATGTTAGATCCACTATAGACTGGACTCTCACTATTATGTTAGATCCACTATGGACTGGACTTTCACAATATTATGTCAGACCGACTCGACGTCCATTGCATCCGGTCTCCCTTGTCTGCGGTCCTCTCCAAGGTTTCTCAGAGTCATTCACATTGACATCCCACTGGGTTGTGAGTTTTTCCTTGCCCTTTTGTGGGCTCTGAACCGAGGATGTCGTTGTGGCTTGTGCAGCCCTTTGAGACACTTGTGATTTTGGGCTATATAAATAAACATTGATTGATTGATCATTGATTGAATGTCTATCATGCCCAGGACACGGCTTATAGACCAGTGCAGCTAATACATGAAAAAATATTTTCTTCTTCTAAAATTTGTTGGCTCCTCTAGCCTGGGAAGTACGGTGTGTTAATATAATCGGGGGTGAGCTGATAGCAATACACTCCGGCTTTTAGCATAATTGACATTTTGGGACCAAAAAGGTGGCGTTCATAGTTTCCACAGTGGTCACAGGACCATTGACGCGTGACGGAGCATAAACATTCCATTAAGATGGTGTTCGGTTCAAGTGCTAAAAATAAAATTGTGCTCACTGGTACTTGAAATGTGTGGATGGTGACTTCTGGTCAGCTGCTCAATTAGTCCCTAATTCCAAACCCGAGACGGACGTCTCAGTCAACATGAAGCAGTCCGGCTGGTCTGCAAGGGATCCGTTTGATGATCCTTGCCTTACTCAGGATTTGTTAGTATCGTTGATAATTGACGGATTAAATTCTACTCAGTGGCTTAGTGGTTAGATCAGTGGTTCTTAACCTGGGTTCGATCGAACCCTATTGGTTCGGCGGAGGTCAAGACACACCCAACTCATCGTGTAAATAAAAACTTCTCCCGATCGGCGTATTACGGATACGGCAACAGCAGAAGTAATTTGTTGTGGGTTCATGCACTGTGTTGGTTTTGTTCTTTGAACAAGGTGATGTTGATGCTCGGTTCATTTTGTGCCCCAGTAAAAAAAACATGGTAACACTTTAGCATGGGGAACATATTCACCATTAATTAGCTGCTTATTAACGTTCAAATTAGTAACATATTGTCTCTTAACTAGTCATTATTATGTACGTATTAATTCCTTATTCGGCATGGCCTTATTATAACACTAACTCTCTAACCCTGGCCCTAACCCTAACCAAATAACTCTAAACTAAGTCTTTGTTACTTAGAATTAGGGCTGCAACAACTAATCGATTAAAATCGATTATAAAAATAGTTGGCGATTAATTTAGTCATCGATTCGTTGGATCTATGCTATGCGCATGCGCGGAGGCTGCTTTTTTTAATTTATTAAAAAATATATATATATATATTTGTTTTTTCTAAATAAACTTTTATTTAGAAACTGCAACATTTACAAATGGCTGAGAAACAATAATCAAAATAAGTATGGTGCCAGTATGCTGTTTTTCAATAAAATACTGGAAAGGATAGAAATGTAGTTCGTCTCTTTTACCCGATTATTAATCGAAGTAATAATCGACAGATTAATCAATGATCAAATTAGTTGTTAGTTGCAGCCCAGGGTTTCCCACACATTCATTTATTTGTGGCGGCCCGCCACGAAAGAATTACGGCCGACACAAATAAAAAAATAAAATAAACTATTTTTTTATTTTTTTTCTCGGCTTTTGACTCGCTCGACCGCTCATAAAAGCGATGGGACTCTGTCTGTGAATGGAGCTCGTAGTTACATATTATATAAATATGTAAATATTATATAGATATGTATATAAATATGTACGTAAAGTGTAATTATATTCCAACTCCCCGTTCTTCTTGTGGGAAACACTGGTGTCCAAAAAACGCTAAATTAAGTCTTTGTTACATAGAATATGTTCCCCATACTAAAGTGTTACCAAAAACATACCGTATTTTTCGGACTATAAGTCGCTCCGGAGTATTAAGACGCAACCAAACAAAGTATTAAGAAGCACCGGGTTAGAGTGTCCGCCCTGAGATCAGTAGGTTGTGAGTTCAAACCCCGGCCGAGTCATACCAAAGACTATAAAAATGGGACCCATTACCTCCCTGCTTGGCACTCAGCATCAAAGGTTGGAATTGAGGGTTAAATCACCAAAAATGATTCCCGGGCGCGGCCACTGCTGCTGCTCACTGCTCCCCTCACCTCCCAGGGGGTGATCAAGGGTGACGGGTCGAATGCAGAGAATAATTTCGCCGCACCTAGTGTGTGTGTGTGACAATCGTTGGTACATTAACGACAAAATGCAGTGACAAACTTGCCATCCAAACAATACCCCGTTTGTTGACAAGAGGATATGACAGCCATGGAGGCACATTCAATCTCTTTATGAAGCAGAGGCCACGCACGGTGAAAAGATTCAAAAAGAGCTGGCGTCGGACAGCTGCTGCTAACGGCTAAAGCTAACAAATACAGTTCCGGCGTGGAAACCCTCTGTGACGTCGCACGTCTCTTTTAAGCAAAAACACAGTTTTTTTTAAAGTAAACGTATTGATGACTTTCTCTAGTGATTAATTTCATTTATTTAAGAATTCCCTTAGTCAGGGGTGTCCAAACTTTTTCCACTGAAGGCCGCACACTGAAAAATCAATCAATCAATCAATCAAAGCAAGCAGGGGCCATTTTGATATTTCTTATGTTAAAAACCAATACAATATATGTACAAAAAAATATACATTTGGGCCTCCACTCAGGCTTGATCCCGGGGACCCTAAAGGGTTTTGGTAAAAAAAATATAAAAAATGTGTCATTATTCTGTATTATTTTTATTATTATTCAAGGTTTAAATCTCTTGATCAACATTAAGTCTATCTGTCAATATAACGTTATTAAAGATTTAAGTTATATGCTCATTTTGTCAAAGAAACACCGTTTTTTTTAATGGAAAAAACACAAAATATGTAATATTTTCACCCAATAAAATGTTTGAGATTATATAATAATTGGAGCCTTAAAAAGGTCAATAACTCATAACATTGATTTTAATTCTTTTTTTATTATTATTTTTAGCAATGACACTTAAAAACAAATTACACAACAATTATTAGGGATCCAAAAGGGTCCTACTCATTAAAGTGTTTTATTAACGGTTTACTTTTAACACAATAACCTCCATATCAACTTCAGATTATAAATTTTATTGTGGTTTGTTTTAGGCACTTTTTTTACATAGCAAACACAAAATATGCAACATTTTCCCCAAAGGATATCTCGAAGTGGAATATTTAATGTGATGTTATTGGAGCCTTGAACAGGTCAATAATTCATGACATTGATTTTGATTCATTATTATTTTTTAAAGAAAGAATCAGCCTGCATGGCAGCTTTGTTTTATTAGTCAAGATTGCAACATTTTATTGTTATATTTCATCTGTTGGCTCTTTTATAACACGTTTTGTTTTTTTTCATAGTATTTTTACTATGTGCCGTTAAAAAATTACCTGTGGGCCGCAAATGGCCCCCGGGCCGCACTTTGGACACCCCTGCCCTTGGTAATGCAATTACATGTTTGGTAAAGTAACTGTAATTACTTTTTAAAGGTAATTTCCAGAACATTGATGCCGAGTGTGCAGTTTGCTTCTTACCGCTATTTGCAGCATTGGTTGTGTTGCACACTTGTTCGGTGACCATGTGAGGGTTTACCCATTTTCTTTCCCACTTTCTAATGTAGGATAGAATCTCCATAGACGAACGCCGCTATTTGCATCTTTTTCGGTCGCACCAAACATGCTACCGTGTACGCACCCTCTCTCGACCGCATCACTCATTCAGCTCTGGAGGCTCGCGGTACGTCGTGACGAGTTTATTTCCCACAATTGTCGTACCTTGTGCCAGTCAGCCGGTCTTAGGAAATCACTGTGTGATCGGAAAACGCTTTAAATGTATCCAAACTCTCTGTCTTGCTGTATGGCTTCAGGTTTCTGGACGACTTTATCAGCAAAGTCCTTAATTGTGATGAGACCAGAAAAGACGCAGAGCAGACCTTAATAGGGTAAAGGCACTACCGGGACACAAGCCGATAAAGGATCACCTCACACTGCTAGTTTGTGTTAACGCTATCTTTAAAAAATATAAAAATAACTCCCAGTGTTTAATGATGGCACACATATTTCCAGGCACAGGGTAGAGTGATTTTCCTTTTTTAATCGAGGCACAAAACCAATTGTTCATTTTTACTTTGATTCTTTTGGGGAACTCTTGCTTCACTGTTCCAACGTTTCAGTTGGCAAACCCTGTTGAAGAACCAAGTTTGTAGATGGAGGTTCCATTGTACTCCAAATTGCTCGAAGAAAACAAGGTATTTGATTTAAGACGAACAAAAAGGTGTCGTGAACTTTGACCTTCAACCAAGTTTGTTTTTCCTTCATTAGCCGCCGTTTGAGTGACCTTTACGTTTGAAAAAAGCCTAACTTTTGCTTGTTCAACCTACTTTTTACATTTGCCCAACTTAAATCTTTAATAACTTCACCAAAACACACTGCGTTATAAGTTTATTGAATGGCAATTATCTGAATTATGTATAAACAAAACTATACTGCAAGTGGTGAGTTTAAAATTAAGCAACAGAAGTATTTAATTTTATAGTAAATCCGTTAGATGGCAAAAGGTTGACTCCTCTAACAAGTTGATCCATTTGTTGGGGTAGTAATTTGAATTAAAAATCACTTTTTGATTGAAACCGATTTTAATAATGACATAAGTGTAATGACACTATTTCAAAGCAGGTTAGAAAAGCTATTTCTGGTAGAATGAAATGGCCTAAAAACCTATTTAACACTTAAAAAAATACATACCCTATTTTTCGGATTATAAATCGCTCCGGAGTATACGTCGCACCGGCAGAAAATGCCTAATAAAAGGGAAAAAAAACATACACGTCGCACTCAAGTTCAAGTCGCATTTTTGGGGGAAATTGATTTGCTAAAATCCAACACCAAGAATAGACATTTGAAAGGCAATTTAAAATAAATAAAGAATAGTGAACAACAGGCTGAATAAGTGTACTTTATGAGGCATAAATAACCAACTGAGAAGGTGCCTGGTATGTTAATCTAACATATTATGGTAAGAGTCATTCCAATAACTATAAAATATAGAACATGCTATACGTTTACCAAACAATCTGTCACTCCTAATCGATAATTCCCATGAAATCTTCTTCCTCCATGTCGCTTCTAAACAACTCTGCCAACTCCAAGACCCAAAATGCACTTCTGCCATGACCCCACCCCACCAAATTCTTATTGGGTGACATGTACGTGGCAATTGCTGACATTTTCTTTGTCTCTTCCGCTAATGAGATAAATAATATTAGATATTTTTCGGTAATGTGTTAATAATTTCACACATAAGTCGCTCCGGAGTATATGTCGCACCCCCGGCCAAACTATGAAAAAAAACTGACTTATAGTCCGAAAAATACGGTATATTTATTTTTCTTCACAAATTATGAACCAGTTTAGAATCTAATAGTTGCGATTCAGATAGGAGTGCACAAAAATAGATTACTAAGAGCCATACAGCCTCAAGGACTTTTCCAAAATCTTCAAGGTGCACGTGAGGTTTGTGATGCAATGAGGCCAGTCCAGGATATGAAGTTGCTTGAGATGGAGAAAAGTTTATTAGAAAAAAAGAAAAGCGGAGCGTTTGTACAAGCCAGAGAGCGGACATGGACAAAGTTGTCTTAAATAGACAGGAAGTTGCTTATGTACACACGCTAGACATCAGAGGACCCTTCCTGGACCTAAAGCTGAGAAGAGGATGGTTGCTATGGCGACAGAGTGATTACATGAAGTATAAGGGGTGCGAGGGTATGGGAATGGGAGACAAGCATGTACGGATGCTTCACTGGACCTCCCAGCCCTTGGTGGAGGCGTGCACACTTACTGCTCCGAGGTAGTGGGCGGGCTCGCCTTTCGGCTGTGACGCTTGCGGACCTCCTCCATCAGGTCTTTGAGGTACTGGATCTCCTTGCTGATGGCCTCCGCCTTCTCGGCCAGCACTTGGTTCTTTTTCTCCAGCTCTTCGCGCTCGGCGCCCAGCAGCTCCTGCTCCACGCGCTTCTTCTGGCGGTAGCGCGTGGCCGCCGTCTTGTTCTGCTCCATCTTCTTCACCTTTTTCTCTTTGGGTGGGCCAGACGCCGACTTCACCTTGCCTCGGGGGGAGGAGGGCTCGGGTTTGGCGTATGGTTTCGTGCGGGAGGAGCCGGCGACAGACGGAGAGCCGGCGACCGACTCGATGCCGGAATCGCTGTCACAGTCGCTGGATGGCGGCGAGGACTTGACGGTGGGCTCAGAGAGGGACACCAGGGGGGGCGTGTCTTCATTGGCGAGCACCACCACCATGATGGGGCTGCCGCCGCTGGGGTCTGGGATGATGGCGAGGGGAGATTTTGTGTCCGCCTCGCCCCCCGTATCAGATGTTGGGGAAGGAGGGGGGCATGGAGACTGAGGGGCGAGGGGGGAGCAGGGCTCTGACTTCATGACCACCTGCTGGGCGAGCCACGCCTCCTCCTGAGTGGGCTCATTTGGCATCTCTGACTCCAGGTGGTTGTTGGAAGCAGGAGGGTCAAAGGAGTCCACGTCCAAATCCATGTGGGAGTGCAGGGAGGCCAGCAGGTCGCCGGGGGAACGAGGAGACTCCTCAGACGAGCAGGAGCCGATGAGAGACTCCAGGTCAAAATCGTCGAGGTCGATTTTCTCCGTCATCCAGTCCATGCCAGTGAACGCATCATCTGCCAACAAGGAAGTGTTTTCCTTTTAAAAACGATCGTAGGAAGTGAATGACTCACAGCAGTTCTGCTGCACCCCCCCCCCCAATATTTGCATTAAAACACATAAAAATTAATTTACATAAAGGATTGCCAACCCCACTACTCACATTCTGACTCAACATTTTAATAATGGACACTTGTAATAAGCCCTTCATGTCATAACCATCTGATCACAATTGGAAGTTATGTTTTAAGTCTAGGTTGTAATAAAAGTTGCATAAAAGAAATCAGATCAGGATAACTGTTTAAGAACTGTTCAAATTATGGAGAAGATATTCACGCATATAAGCTAAGTGGGCAGTTATTGTAACTTCCTGTGTGTATATTTGAACGTGTAAAGACCTTGCATGTTTTCATTTCTTTAATTAAATCAGTGGTCCCCAACCTTTCTGTAGCTGCGGACCGGTCAACGCTTCATAATTTGTCCCGCGGACCCTTTTTGTTTTCTCATGAAAAAGGACGTTTTTTTTCTGGTTGGTTCACTAATTGTAAGTGTATCTTGTGTTTTTTATGTTGATTTAAAAACAAAAAATAAAATAAAAAATATTCTGCGGCCCGGTGGTTGGGGACCACTGCATTAGATAATGTTTAATCACAGCTCTTTTATGTGAAAAAATTCAGGCGGACATTTTTAAGAATTGAAATTAACAGTCAGATCTTCTGCATGGCAGGTGTGTTTTGTTTTCAGGACCTACTGTAAAAATATAAATAAAATGCAAATATGCTCTTTGGATTGTTCTACTGCAAAAAAAGTCACAAAATACTGCCACCTCAGTAGAAGCATTTAAGTCTCACCTTAAAACTCATTTGTATACTCTGGCCTTTAAATAGACTCCCTTTTTAGACCAGTTGATCTGCCGTTTCTTTTCCTTTTCTCCTATGTCCCACTCTCCCTTGTGGAGGGGGTCCGGTCCGATCCGGTGGCCATGTACTGCTTGCCTGTGTATCGGCTGAGGACATCTCTGCGCTGCTGAACCGCCTCCGCTTGGGATGGTTTCCTGCTGGCTCCGCTGTGAACGGGACTCTCGCTGCTGTGTTGGATCCGCTTTGAACTGGACTCTCGCGACTGTGTTGGATCCATTATGGATTGAACTTTCACAGTATCATGTCAGACCCGCTCGACATCCATTGCTTTCCTCCTCTCCAAGGTTCTCATAGTCACTATTGTCACCGACGTCCCACTAGGTGTGAGTTTTCCTTGCCCTTATGTGGGCCTACCGAGGATGTCGTAGTGGTTCGTGTTATGGTTTGTGCAGCCCTTTGAGACACTAGTGATTTAGGGCTATATAAGTAAACATTGATTGATTATTTAAACTACCATAACTATCCTGGTGGGCGGGCTATCTAGTTAAAGCCCCCCATCTATGGTGTGAGCTTGCAAGGGACTGCTATCCAGTTGTACTGCTGCAGCGGGACACAGGGAGACATTGCACCGGTTTTGTTTCCTCTGGCTGTCTTTTATTGGCGCTTTGATCATTAGCGTAATATAAACTTTCACGTTTGCATAGACAAGTACTTAGTCTTCCAAAAAGTCCGAGAGAGTTGGCAGCCATCCAGCAGGAGGTGCTAACATTTAGTTCACCATAACTGAAAACGTCACTGGGCGGAAAAGATTGAAAATGACTCCGTAAAACTGGATTTGAGCCGGTCTGACCGGATCGTTTAAGCCCCGCACACCATACCTCATTCCTGCCTTGCTTTCAAGTCGGGAAGGTAAACACACACGTGAGTCGTAAGTCAAGTGTGTCCAAAGAGCAGAACAAAGTATTAGATTTCTTTGTCATCTTCAGCACAAAGCTAATATATGGTTAGAACATTAGACTCATTTGTTTGACCTTTAGTGTACTAAATAAAGGGTTTTGTCATCCTTCAATTTTACTGTATGCAACGAGAGCAAGGCGATAAACGACATCAACATATTATCGCCATACACACATCTTTATATATTTAAAGTACTTTTTTTGATCAAGATAGATATATATATATATATATATCTCTTTGTTGGGAGTTACGAAGCAAGGTTGGTTGCATGAACACAGACACTTGCTTTCTGGTAACAGAGCAACACAGGAAGTGACAGGCCAACAGCCAATCGGGTTACAGTATTAACAATCAGTTTGCTTGTCTGGCGGTTGATTCTTTGCAAGGAGTAAGAGGAGAAACTAAAAATACAGAAAATGTGGATAAGAGTACGGCTCTTTTAAAATTGGTTTAAAAAAAAATACAATAGGGACTGTAGTCAGACAGATCTAGTAGTCTGCAAATGATGCAAGGCGCTCGTCCCCACAAACACCGCTAATGCCACACCATTTTAGCCGTGCTCACCCTTTAGAGCAGGCCTAGGCAATCATTTTTACTCGGGTGCCTAATTTAGAGGAAAAAAAAATGTGTCGGGGGGCCGGTATTATTTTTAGGAACACTAATACAAAACCTCTCAATGTCTGATTGAGTGCTAAAAACATTATGAAAAATGGAATTTCAAATTTTTTTACTGAATGACACACTCAGAATGTACATAAAAATGAAGAAAGTGGGATTTACAATATTATATATGAACGATAAAACACTGAATTAGGGCTGGGCGATATATACGATATATCGCGAGTTTGTCTGTGCGATATAGAAAATAACTATATCGTAGTATACGTTCTCACCCAGGACTTTTAGCTGCGGGCGTACACTTCAGGCTCTCCTCGCTCTTTCCTGTGTCTCCTTCTCACAGACAAGCAGGCGCACATTTTTTCCATACGTGTCCTCCCTCGCAGAGCAGAGAGGTAGCGGCGTGGCTAACGTTACCTGCTAACGTAGCCGTAAGAGAGAAAGATGGTTCGAATCTGGTAACAAATGAAGACTTAATTTCCAATAAAAACAGGGGGGTTTCTATCATCTGGCGGTGGTTCGGCTTCAAGTGGAAATATGTCGAACAGACAACTGTAATTTGTCAACTGTGGGGGAGGAAAAGCGTTGCTATAAAAAGTAGCATTACTGCTAATACATAGCATCATTTGTAAAGTCACTCGCTAGAGAACGAAGACTATTTCTTAACCTTAGTAACATACCAAATAGTGAAGGACGAATACTTTTTGATTTCCTATTATGCAGCTCATTTCTATTTGACACTTAAAAAGTCTCTGACAATTTTCCAATTTATGTTTTGGAAATGACTTGAATGTTTGTGCCATTGCTTAATAACTTTAATGAATACACTTTTAGTCAATTGACTTAGTTGTGATTTCCCTCTCTTCATAAAAGTTCAAAAGTAGCATATATTAATACAGTATGAAGAAGAATGTTTTAATGTAGACACATTTAATCATCATACTGCTGTGATTACATGCATCAAGTGTTCATTCAAGGCTAAAGCTAAATATCGTAAAATATATCATACATCGCGATATGGCCTGAAAATATTGCGTTATTAAAAAAGGCAATATCGCCTAGCCCTACACTGAATATTGACAACATATGAACATCACCCCCCCTCTCCATCCACATATTTTACAATCAATAAAAATGCAACAAACACAGCAAAATATGAACGCCAAGGGTATCACTAAGCTTTAGAACTTTGTTGCAAAAATCTCCTTCCGTGTCTGTCCGTGACACCCACATTTCAGGCCCTGGAAACGCTCCCCGCCCACACTGCTTGGTGCTTCTTCTGAGCTGCTGTGACTTAAGATGACCATAGTAAATAAGTAAATCAGTGGTTCGCAACCATTTTTCAGTGATGTACCCCCGTGAACATTTTTTTTTATTTCAAGTACCCCCTAATCAGAGCAAAGCATTTTTGGTTGAAAAAAAGAGATAAAGTAAAATACAGCACTATGTCATCAGTTTCTGATTTATTAAATTGTGTAACAATGCAAAATATTGCAAATTTTTAGTGGTCTTTCTTGAACTATTGGGAAAAAAATATATATAAAAATAACTACAGTAAAAACTTGTTGAAAAATAAACAAGTGATTTAATTATAAATAAAGATTTCTACACATAGAAGTAATCATCAACTTAAAAGTGCCCTCTTTGGGGATTGTAATAGAGATCCATCTGGATTCATGAACTTAATTCTAAACATTTCTTCACAAAAAGAGAAATATTTAACATCAATATTTATGGAACATGTCCACAAAAGAATCTAGCTGCCAACACTGGATATGGCATTGTTGCATTTCTTTTCACAGTTTATGAGCTTACATTCATATTTTGTTGAAGTATTACTCAATAAATATATTTATAAATGATTTTTGAATTGTTGCTATTTTTAGAATATTTTAAAAAAAATCTCACGTACCCCATGGCATACCTTCAAGTACCCTCAGGGGTACGTGTACCCCCATTTGAGAACCACTGAATTAGATGACCATGAATTGATTAACGTGGACCCCGACTTAAATTGAAAAAACATTTAGTGGTCAAATTGTACGGAATATGTACTGTGCAATTTTTTAATAAAAGTCTCAATCAAAACATAGTAGCTGGTATATCATGCGAAAGCACAGACTCCAACCATTGAAAGACTTAGTGTAGTTGAAGACTTATGGTCCTTAGTAACTGGTATATCATGCAAAAGCACAGATTCCAACCATTGAAAGACTTAGTGTAGTTGAAGACTTATGGTCCTTAGAAAACATCACTAAACACCATAATGGCAGCTACAATTTCCAACTTAAAGATCTAAAAAAATTTTGTGAAGGTCCGTCGGGCCAGATTGCAAAGCTTAACGGGCGGCATATGGCACCCGGGCCTTAATTTGCCCAGATCTGCTTTTAGAGCACAGCTGCAACTTCCTGGCCCTAAACCTGCAAAAAAATTGTTCTCATGTTTCACTACGTTTACATTTCTACACTTTATTAAACACTTCTTATGTTTGCACCTTTATTTTAGGATATTATACGTGTTCAATGTGATTTTACACAGTTTTCCACGCTTATGTTAACATTTTCTTTATTTTCGGCCTTGACAGCTGAGGGGATTATAAATCAGAGGAAGGTTTCACCCGACCCCTTTTTTTTAATTGGCCATAAATATATCAATTATGACCAATATTAGTCACTATAAAACCTATGTTGTGATACGGTTTTCACCAACTGGCCATAAATTACCACCTGAGCCTCACCTTTATTGTCGTCTGCTCCCACGTGAGCGTCGAGCAGGTCGCCGGCACCCAGCCAGGGGAGGGCTCCCCCCTTGACTTCCAGTAAGGAGTGGGCGTGGTCGAGTGGAGGGAAAGAGGGCAACAGCAAGGTGGGATAGGGGGACAAGGAGAGGGGTGGCGAAGCTGGGACCTCCCCCTCGAGGGAGGAGGAGGGTGAAAGCGCTTCCTCTTCATTGTGGTCCAGAAGGGGCCCCATTGGGTCAGCCATCAAAAACGAGGGCCCTGGAAACCAATCAACAAATCAGCACCGACCGGTTGGACTGGTTACTCCGGTCGCGTTGACGTCAAGACACCAACCTAAGCACAGGGCCTCCACGTCCTCCAAGTCGAGCTGCGAGAGCGTCATCATGGCTGCCGGTCAGCAACGGTGGCGTGTAGGAAAATAAAACGGCGTGTGGAGAAGTTCGTAAGTCGAGAAGATCCAAACTGCTGTCGACTGCAGCAAAGCGGGGAGTTGCCAGTAGAGACCTGCGTTATTAAATTGAGAGATGTTAAATCCTGGCAGGGGCAGAAATCTGAATATGAGGACGTTTGAAATACCTTTAATAACATACATAATAATATGGTTCAGTGAACAACAGTAAGTCAAGCTTAAACTGTCACACAACATGGGTGAGAATGCCTTCATGTCGGCAAATTGCACGTTTTCAAACATATATTCATCTTTTAAAGCACAATCATCAAAGCTTTAAAGGGCAGTCAAAGTCTTTAAAGACTGACAACAGCGCATGCGCGATGGAACCGAGACTAATTTTAAAAGATAATCCTTCCACTCAAGCGTCAAAGCAGCTCTTAAAAAAAGCCGACGCTCCTCCCACACCCGGAGTACGCTTCCTAATTTGGTCATGCTGGCCGATGGTAACCACGCCCCCTTTCGAGGACGCGCGGGAGGGGGGAAGAAAGGCGCCCGCCATTTTCGTCACAGGCGCGAGACGAAGGCGTTTAGATTGGCTGTGTGCGCCATCTTGGACCCGCCACGTTGTCACTATATTTATGTACACAAACGACCGGCTTCCTTATAAAAACACACTAAACGAGCCAAAACCTGTTGGGAGTGGGAGCTTACTTGTGTTTAATTAGGTTTTGGTAAAGCCTGACTATTTAAAAAGGAGTATTTGATGTCGGGGTGGGGTAGTTGTTCTGACTGTCCCACGGGGTGTGTATATAAACAGGCTGTATCAATTAATAAAGATTCCATCACTTTGTCAACCGTCGTCGGTTCCAAATGTGACACACGGAAACCAGAATTACCAAAACATTTAAAAATTACAAACTTACGCCATGTTGCCAGAAACCGCCGTTGCTATTCGCCGCTGCACTGCCAGTTGTTGCCGATGCAAGGATAGCCGCCACACGCCTTTAAAATGCCATTTTGACGCTGGAGCGCGGCGAGCACAATTAACAGAAAAACAACGGAGAAGTTGTTGACTCCACGAGCGACGGAGACGGAGTGACACAGCCGGTTATATTCCTCTTGTCCACCGCAGCACCGCCGAGTGTGTTCCTCCGCCGCGGGCACGTTCGCGGTTCGTTACGCCACAGTGCGGGTGAGCGGGGCTCGTTTGTTTTGCTTAGCTACTCAACTGACACGCCCAGTCGGACAGTACAGGTGATCAAAACAAGCGTTTCTGCGTTTTGATTGGTTGAGACCTAGTGACAGACTATACATGAAGCGTGTGTACATTGAATATAGGTCAAACACGACATGTCAATATTGTTATAGTGGCGTAGAATCCAGTGGTGTCCAAAGTGCGGCCCGGGGGCCATTTGCGGCCACCAGCTAATCGTTTACTGGCCCGCCACATATTTTGCAAAAATTGCAAAATTCATAGACTTAGACTTCCTTTTTATTTATTGTCATTCAAATTTGAACTTTACAGTAAAAAATAAGAACGAAATTTCGTTGCATTAGCTCTTGGTAGTCCAGGATTTAAAAAAAAAAAGCAATAAGGTGCAGATATAAATAAATAGATTACTGTACAGATAAATACATTGCACTTTTGCATATGCATCCAGGTTTATGGATGTCAATTAATCAATCAATGTTTACTTATATAGCTCTAAATCACTACTGTCTCAAAGGGCTGCACAAACCACAACACAAACCACTATGACATCCTCGGTAGGTCCACATAAGGGCAAGGAAAACTCACACCCAGTGGGACGTCGGTGACAATGATGACTATGAGAACCTTGGAGAGGAGGAAAGCAATGGATGTCGAGCGGGTCTAACATGATACTGTGAAAGTTCAATCCATAATGGATCCAACAACGCCGCGAGAATCCAGTCCAAAGCGGATCAAACACAGCAGCGAGAGTCCCGTTCACAGCGGAGCCAGCAGGAAACCATCCCAAGCGGAGGCGGATCAGCAGCGCAGAGATGTCCCCAAGCCGATACACAGGCAAGCAGTACATGGCCACCGGATCGGACCGGACCCCCTCCACAAGGGAGAGTGGGACATAGAAGAAAAAGAAAAGAAACGGCAGATCAACTGGTCTAAGAAGGGAGTCTATTTAAAGACTAGAGTGTCCAAATGAGTTTTAAGGTGAGACTTAAATGCTTCTACTGAGGTGGCATTCCAGAGTACTGGAGCCCGAACGGAAAACGCTCAATAGCCCGCAGACTTTTTTGGGGCTTTGGGAATCACTAATAAGCCGGAGTCCTTTGAACGCAGATTTCTTGCCGGGACATATGGTACAATACAATCGGCAAGATAGGATGGAGCTAGACCGTGTAGTATTTTATACGTAAGTAGTAAAACCTTAAAGTCACATCTTAAGTGCACAGGAAGCCAGTGCAGGTGAGCCAGTACAGGCGTAATGTGATCAAACTTTCTTGTTCTTGTCAAAAGTCCAGCAGCCACATTTTGTACCAACTGTAATCTTTTAATGCTAGACATGGGGAGACCCGAAAATAATACGTTGTATGTATGTTATATTGTCTTTTTATTCCAGCGAGTCAATCCATTTTTGGGGGGAGTTGAGGGGATCATTTAAGTATGATGAGTTCAAAAATCTTACGGCCTGAGGGAAGAAGCTGTTACAGAACCTGGAGGTTCTGCACGGAGGCTGCGGAACCTCTTCCTAGAGTCCAGCAGTGAAAACAGTCCTTGGTGCGGGTGGGAGGAGTCTTTGCAGATTTTCTGAGCCCTGGTCAGGCAGCGGCTTTTTGCGATCTCCTGAACAGGAGGAAGAGGAGTCCTGATAATATTTTCCGCCGTCCTCACCACTCTCTGAAGACTTCCAGTCTGAGGCATTGCAGGCTCCAGTCCAGACAGAGATGCTGCAAAAATAAAAAATTCAAAAAAAAGTGGAATGACGTAAAATCTAATGAGAAAAAGTGGCAATGTTGACACAAAGCTGCCATGTAGGCAGTTTTTTTCCTTTTGTCTTTATTTTTTTTTTTCATTGCTCCCCCCAAAAAAAAAGGACAAAAAAATCTATGTTATAATGAATTATTACTCAAAAACGATCACTTTAAAAAGTTTTATGTGGAAACAATATTGCATATGTTGTGTGGTTGCTATATAAAAACATGAAAGTTTTGACAAAAGAGCATAAAACAAACAAAATAATAGTTCAAACTTAAAATCGACAGATATATCGGAAGTTGATCTTGAAATTTAAGTGTTAAAAGTTAAAAAAAAAAAAAACTAATAAAAATGCATCACTTTATGAGTGGGGAACCTTTCGGATCTGAAATATATTTAGTAGGATTTTATTTAACTTTTCACTGTGATTACTCAAAAATATTAAATAATTAAAATCAATGGTGTCCTGCATTATGGATCTTTGAGGGCTTTCATTGCTAAATGAAGGAACTTACTCCCCCGAAGGAAACACTAAAGTACTATCTATCTATCTAAATACTGCATATTTCAGTTTTACTATAAAAAAACAAAGTTGTCTTTGACAGAAAAGGCATAAAACCTGATTTGTTTACTTTATATTAACCTCAACTTGATATAGATTTACTGTAAGCATTAAATAAAACATAATAATTTGACTTATTTTTAACATTTTAGTGACTGAGACCCTCTATGCTGCCCAGGAGCCCTAAGGATTAAAAGAAAAAATCCATATATTTTGTTATGGTTTGAAAATGAAAACTATCAAAATGTCTCCCGCATGCGTAAATTTTTCCGTGTGCGGCCCTCTGTGGAAAAAGTTTGGACACCCCTGGCGTAGATACTACAAGGCGATACGTTGGTCCATTATTTGAACTGCTTTTCAAAAACTAATTGAGAAAACATAACACGTTTTGGAGTACATCAATAAGGACTGTGTATTCAATTTACTTCAACTTCACAACAATTTGGTTTCTTGTTGTTGGTGACAGGTGGAGCACACTGCCCCCTGGTGGTCAACTTGAGTTAATACACAAACAAAGCGGTTTATTCCCTCCCAGTCCTTCAAACTAAATTGGCAGCACAATAAATACAGTAAGTCTATCGAGTTGTGAGGTCACACATTTAATATAAATACACATGTAAGAAATTCATTAACTTTGAATGGCATCAAAACTCACAGGCAAGAGTATTTATTTAATGGAATTTGAGAATAAGTCAACACTGGACATTGTTACTTGAGTGAGTCCATTCTTCCGTCCAGTCGATCAGCGTGACGTCTCCTCAGAGTTTATAGTTTGCGCCAAAATATTCCCTCTGGAAGTTCTCGAACTCCTCCTCCGTGAACACCGGCGTGTCTTCGGGCTTCTGAGGATCCTCGTGGAGAGGATTGCAGGACTGCCGTCCTGTGTTGTAGTTCTGGATCTGAGTGGGGGCACAGAGGAAATGGGTCATATTTATGGGCGCACCAAAAAAAAAAATCCATTCAGATCGCGATTCTTATTCATTCCGATTCAAAACTAAATCATAATTTTAAAAAATCAGTAAAAAACGTATTTTTTAGTTGAATACAATTTTAAAAAGCCTGTTTTCAGGCCATCTCCATGCAACCAAAAGGAGCTTTACTAACCTGTTACCTGTTTTGAAAAAGCTTCATTATAATTCTTAACTTGGTGGAGGCGGTGAGTCCCCTTAGGGGCGATGGACGGCTGAGTGGCGCTTATCCGACATCTGTAACTTCCACTCCCTCTACTCAGTTGCAGGTTTTGTTGGTTCTATGTAACTTGTTTGTACGCTATGAGTTTTTTTTTATTTGGCCTCAGTCTGGAGTCCAGCCTTTGACTGAATATTTTTTACTCCCCCCGACCCCCCAAACGTTTACCTGTTTCTTAACTTTTTTTGTAAGGGGTGCCGGTAGTTGGCCGACCTATCAGCGATCCTTTTTCTGTCCCCCTGTCCCTTGAATGGGATTGTGCTGAAAATCTCATTCTCCCCTCGGGGATTAATAAAGTACTTTTGATAAACCAAATAATACATAGCTAGAATTGAGTTCAATCGATAATCGATTCTTAATCGTCACCGCAGGAATTGGATCGAAAAATTTGCACTCCTAGTCATATCCACTTTTTCTACTGAAAAAGAGCTTCACATTACCAATGTGATTAAAAATGGACTTTTAAAGAATATCCCGGTCATTCATGTTAGGTTGCAAATAAATCATAATATGGCATAAAATGTACCGCATACATTTATTTTGGTGCGTTCAGGTACCCTTGATTAATGCCGGGATTGGATATATTCCCAATTTGTCCCACCCATTTAAATTAAACAACATTAAAACATTAAACAACATTAAAACATTTTCAGATTTAGTTTCTGTCAATGTTTTTGTCTTGTTTTTATTCGTTGGGTAAAATGTCAACTTGGATTTGTTTGATCAGTTATCATCTTAGGTTAGTCAGACGAAAATAGGTTGTCGACAATACCCAATCGAAAATCATTAGTCAACAATATGAAACCGTGTTGGAACTTAACACCCTAATCAATATGAATATCGATATTACCACTGTAGTATTGAGAAAACAAGGATACTATACTCAGTATCGTTATTGTGAATATTTGTATCGATCTGCCCACCTTTGTTTCCGTTTAAGAGGTCTGGCTTGTATTTTTGGGCTGTGCAAGGACCGGCCTCAAAGACAGCGACAGGTGAGTGGATGGCCCAGGTGGGCCTTGTTATCTAATCACCTGTCGCCTTTATTAGCAGCAGGCGGACCAAGACACTGGGTTGGAGTTGGAGGTGATGATGAGCGGACGCAGGAGGAAAATACATTTTGCTGGAAAGCAGAAGCCTATTGATATTTATGAAAATAAAACGTTATTATACCCTGAATTTCGGGCTCTCCTGGCAGTGTGTGGTGGTCCGAAGAACCAATTAGAGGGTAATCTCTACAGCTACTTTCCTTTTAGGATGCGTTAGTTGGCTTGTCTCCGTCAAATTAGCAGACACAGCAAGAATGTGTCATTCGACCAAATTTGTGTCGCTTTACTTCGCCCTTAGTGGATCTTTGATTGTCTCACCTTCAACGTGTCTGACATTTTGGCCTTAAATCCGTCTCTCATCAGAAATTTGAGGTTCTGCTTCATCAGACTTTTCCGCTGTTTCTTTCGGAACACCTCTTCAGGCAGGGAAGAAGAGAGAGACGACAATAATTCAGTGCACAGGAGAGGGAAAAAGAAGAGTCATTCTTGCAGTGACTGACCCACAACACACTTGATCCTCTTGTCTTTGACCGTGGCTTTGCTCTTGCCGGGACCAAGGCGCCCCTGCAGCCGCTTGACCTGCCTGGTCACGCCCTGCCGCTTGGTGCTCACCAGCGCCCTCGCTGTGGCGGAGCTGGGCGTGGGCGGCTTCTTCTTCTTCTTCCCCCTCATGTCACCTAGCAGGAGGCCCAGTAGAGACGTGAGACAACATCATGCTAAAAGTATTTAGTAGTTTTAACTAGAGATCGACCTACTATCGGCGTCGATAGTTGACATTTGTTTTTTTTACAAGTACAACAGAACTACCGTATTTATCGGACTATAAGGCGCACTTAACTTTTTTCCCCTCAAAACTCGACAGTGTGCCTAATGTATGGAATTCTGTTTTTGCTTACCGACCTCAAAGCTATTTTATTTGGTACATGGTGAAATGATAATTGTGACGAGTAGAAGGCAGTCATCAGAGGTGGGTAGTAATGCGTTACATTTACTCCGTTACATCTACTTGAGTAACTTTTGGGATAAATTGTACTTCTAAGAGTAGTTTTAATGCAACACACTTTTACTTTTACTTGAGTATATTTATAGAGAAGAAACGCTACTTTTACTCCGCTCCATTCAGCTCGCTACTGATTTTTATCCATCTGTTAATGCACGCTCTGTTTATTTTGGTTTGTCAGACAGACCTTCAAAGTCGGATTTATCACATGCCTGCGTTTCACCAATCAAATGCAGTCAATGGTGACGTTTGACTCCTTTCACCGATCAAATGCAGTCAATGGTGACGTTTGACTCCGTTTCACCAATCGAATGCAGTCAATGGTGACGTTTGACTCCGTTTCACCAATCAAATGCAGTCAATGGTGACGTTTGACTCCGTTTCACCAATCAAATGCAGTCACCGGTGACGTTTGACTCCGTTTCACCAATCAAACAGAGCCAGGCGGTCACATGATTAACTGCACACTTTTATTTTTTTTATAAACCTTTATTTATAAATTTCAACACCAAAGACATGCACCTGGGGATAGGTTGATTGGCAACACTAAATTGGCCCTTGTGTCTAAATGTGAGTGTGAATGTTGTCTGTTTATCTGTGTTGGCCCTGTGATGAGGTGGCGGCTTGTCCAGGGTGTACCCCACCTTCCGCCCGATTGTAGCTGAGATAGGCGCCAGTGCCCCCTGCAACCCCAAAAGGGAATAAGCGGTAGAAAATGGATGGATGGACAAACAGTTGAAAATAATAATCAAAATAAGTACAAAAACAGAACAAAACAGTATAAAAACCGTACAAAACAGTAAAGTAACTACAATAGAATGCAAAATATATATATATATATAGGGACGGCGTGGCGCAGTGGAAGAGTGGCCGTGCGCAACCCGAGGGTCACTGGTTCAAATCCCACCTAGAACCAACCTCGTCACGTCCGTTGTGTCCTGAGCAAGACACTTCACCCTTGCTCCTGATGGGTGCTGGTTGGCGCCTTGCATGGCAGCTCCCTCCATCAGTGTGTGAATGTGTGTGTGAATGGGTAAATGTGGAAGTAGTGTCAAAGCGCTTTGAGTACCTTGAAGGTAGAAAAGCGCTACACAAGTACAACCCATTTATCATTTATATATATAAAATAAACAAAGTGCAAAGCCATAGGCTCACTCAATCTCAGTAAATAACTTAAATTTGGAACACAGCATCAATGTTTTCACAGCTTTTTGCTTGTTAGAGGGAGAGTGTTTTAATGTAGAGTTCTAAATATTTTTTAAAGGCACAAAAAACAGGTCGGGTATTGAGTAACTTACAGTTATGAATATAAAACTTAGCCAATAGTATCATGAGCTTGCAAAGGTAAAATTCATTTAAAAAATTTTTTTCAATACAGTGTAAAACCAAATATATGTTATTTAATATATATTAATGTTTTAGTTGCTTAAGAGATATTCCTGACTCTGAATTTGTTCATTGCTGTTTTTATGTTTTTGTGCATTACTTGTTGCCGTCATCATTAAACAAACAGGTTACTCATCGGTTACTCAGTACTTGAGTAGTTTTTTCACAACATACTTTTTACTTTTACTGAAGTAAATATTTGGGTGACTACTCCTTACTTTTACTTGAGTACAATTTCTGGCTACTCTACCCACCTCTGGCAGTCATACATAAGAGATACGTGTAGACTGCAGCATGACTCAAGTAAACAACACCAACATTTTATATGTTCCATTGAAAATATAGAACATTACACATGGCGCTCAAAAATCCATCAAAATGTTTTAGTACAACTTTGGTAAGATATGAAGCCGCACCGCTTGATGGATTGTACTGTGCTTCATCATACGAGTAAAACCAACTTTTCTTACCTTCTGGTACCTGCTGATCTGAATTTGGGATCTGCATAAATCCTGAAAAATTGCGCGTCCGCCTTTGTAGTCCCTAGTCGATGAGCTTCTTCTTTTTCTCTATATTATTCTTATTAGACTTAGACAAACTTTAATAATGATCCACAAGGGAAATTGTTCCACATAGTAGCTCAGTTACAAATGATGGAAAGGACAATGCAGGTATAAAATAGACTAAAAGCAATATAAAATATAACATATATATGGAGATGATTAGTTGGATAGTGCACTTTAAAGTTACGGTACCAATGATAGTCACACACACACTAGATGTAGTCAAATTAAACTCTGCATTTGACCCATCCCCTTGTTCACCCCCCTGGGCGGGGAGCAGTGAGCAGCAGCGGTGGCTGCGCTCTGGAATTTTGTACTTTGATATAACTTTTTATATTGGAATTTATTTTAGTGATGATATTTTATTTTTTGGTAATACATTAAGTAAACAAACCACAAATCTGATGAGCAACTTGCAAAAGACTTTTTATGCCTTAAAAGAAACTATCCTAAAACTAGAGATGTCCGATAATATCGGACTGCCGATATTATCGGACGATAAATGCTTTAAAATGTAATATCGGAAATTATCGGTATCAGTTTCAAAAAGTAAAATGTATGACTTTTTAAAACGCCACTGTACGGAGTGGTACACGGACGTAGGGAGAAGTACAGAACGCCAATAAACCGTAAAAGCACTGCCTTTGCATGCCGGCCCAATCACATAATATCTATGGCTTTTCACACACACAAGTGAATGCACAGCATACTTGGTCAACCGCCATACATGTCACACTGAGGGTGGCCGTGTAAACAACTTTAACACTGTTACAAATATGCGCCACACTGAACCCACACCAAACAAGAATGACAAACACATTTTGCTGCACTAACTCTTCTGGGACGCTACAATATACACCCCTCCCAACCTCAACTTCCTCATGCGCTCCCACGGAGAGCATGTCCCAAATTCCAAGCTGCTGTTTTGAGGCATGTTAAGAAAATAATGCACTTTGTGACTTCAATAATAAATATGGCAGTGCCATGTTGGCATTTTTTCCCATAACTTGAGATGATTTAGCACCTCCAAGTCCGAGTCCATGGTTCTCGCACGGAAAAGGGTGCAGTGCCATCTCAGTGTTGGGGGGGAGACCCTGCCCCAAATGGAGGAGTTCAAGTACCTCGGAGTCTTGTTCACGAGTGAGGGAAGAGTGGATCGTGAAATTGACAGGCGGATCGGTGCGGCGTCTTCACTAATGCGGATGCTGTATCGATTCCGTTGTGGTGAAGAAGGAGCTGAGCCGGAAGGCAAAGATCTCTATTTACCGGTCGATCTACGTTCCCATCCTCACCTATGGTCATGAGCTTTGGGTTATGACCGAAAGGACGAGATCACGGGTACAAGCGGCCGAAATGAGTTTCCTCCGCCGGGTGGCGGGGCTCTCCCTTAGCGATAGGGTGAGAAGATCAAAGTAAACCCGCTGCTCCTCCACATGGACAGGAAGTAGATGAGGTGGTTCGGGCATCTGGTCAGGATGCCACTCGAACGCCTCCCTAGGGAGGTGTTTCGGGCACGTCCGACCGGTAGGAGGCCACGGGGAAGACCCAGGACACTTTGGGAAGACTATGTCTCCCGGCTGGCCTGGGAACGCCTCGGGATTCCCCGGAAAGAGCTGGACGAAAGGTCTGGGGAGAGGCTTAGGCTGCTGCCCCCGCGACCCGGCCTCGGATAAGTGGAAGAAGATGGAGTTGATTTATCTTGGAATACCTTGTTACATTGTTTAATGCATCCGGCTGGGCATCACAACAAAATTAGGCATAATAATGTTTTAATTTTCACAACTGTATATATCGGTATCGGTTGATATCGGAATCAGTAATTATGAGTTGGAATATATCGGGATATCGGTTTAAAAAAAAGCCATTGTCGGACATCTCTACATAAAACCATTAAAAGTATACATATAGAACTATAAAATGACACTTATATTTCATTTAAAATAATGCAAATACAATATAAGAGGGACACTTGGCAGGTATTATTATACATATTTCAAATCAAATATGTAGCTCACGTTAGCTAGTTAGCAAGCTAGCAGGCAAAAAGTCTAAACTTACTTTTGATGTCATTGCTCAGCAGCTCCAGTCCTCTCCTGACCATCGACGCCGACATGATTCGGAACGTCTAGCGTTTAAATGGACAACCTAAACACCGTTAGAGTAAAAAAAAAAAGAACGATTTTACTTGTCAACATGTGAGCTTTCGGAACAACATCCGGTGAGGTGTACCATCCGTGTACAAACGCTAAATGGGTCCGGGTGGAACAAAACACACTACTTCCGTGACACCGGAAGAAGATTTTTCAATGAATAAAACACAGCTTTATAGATTATATACCTAGTTGACCAAAATGTGTCTAAAAATAAACATAATATATAATCAACGGAATATTAGATGTAATATAAGAGAAGCATGTTTTAGATTTTATATATTTTGAACCTTGTTCTTGTTGTGATGGGGTAGGTTTATATAAGCGTTGCTTCAACCTACACCCTTTCGGCTCAATCATTGCTCAAATGAGTGTTTTTTTCTTTTCTTTTTTTGTTGTTGTTCTTTGTTTTATGTGAAGATTGCCGAAATAAATAAATAAATAAAAAATTGAGAATAAACAATACTTAAGTGGACAAAGGTTATGATATGAAATATAACAAATTTCTGTCTTGGTTATCTTTATTATCACAATTTTGTTAAATGTGCACAAAAACACCATTGCTAGTCTTAATAAAATATTTAAATAGTTTTTATGATAACTAAAATAAATGCACAAGCTGAGATAACAGTAAATATTGTCGCTGCGGGCTACATGGTGTGAGCCAATGACTTTGGCTGGGGGGCGGGACTTCCGGGGTGAGATAAGGAAGTGACCTTTTTTGATTGAAACTTTTATTAGTAGATTGCACAGTACAGTACATATTCCGTACAATTTACCACTAAATGGTAACACCCGAATACATTTTTGAACTTGTTAAGTTGTATGAGCTTACATTCCTATAATTGACATAACTTCCATATCTCTCCCCGAAAGTCCCGCCCCCCCAGCCAAAGTCATTGGCTTATACCAGGGGTGTCCAAACTTTTTCCACTTAGGGCCGCAGACTGAAAAATCAAAGCAAGAGGGGGCCATTTTTTATTTTTATTTTATTTTAAAAACCAATTCCATATATGTATAACCAATATACATTTAGGCCTCCACTCAAGCTTGATCCCCGGGACCCCAAAGTGTCTTGGTCAAAAAAATATTAAAAATGTGTCATTATTCAGTATTTTGTTTTATTATTATTCAAGTTTTAAATCTCCAGATCAATAATAGGTCCATCTGTCAATATAATGATTTTAAAGATTTAAGTTGTATGCTCTTTTTGTGAAAGAAAAACCGTTTTTTTGATGGAAAAAAACACAAAATATGCAATATTATCACCCAATATTTTTTTAAGTGTAATATTTGAGATTATATACTAACTGGAGCCTTAAAAAAGTCAATAACCAATAACACCATTGATTTTAATTCATTATTATTTTTTGAGCAATGACACTTAAAAACAAATCACACTAAAATAATTGGGGATCCAAAAGTGTCCTACTCATTAAAGTGTTAAAAAATAAATTAACATTTTTTTACTGTTTACTTTTAACACAATAATCTCGAGATCTACTTCAGATCTATCCATCCATCATAAATTTTATTCTTTATGTTTTTTGTTTGTTCATTTTAGGCCCTTCTTTAAAAAACAGCTCAGTTTTTTTAAATGGCAAACACAAAATATGCAACATTTTCCCCCCAAAATATCTCAAAGTGGAAAATTTAACGTGACATAATTGGAGCCTTGAATAGGTCAATAATTCATAATGACATTGATTTTGATTCATTATTATTTTTTAAAGAAAGAAAGAGCCTGCATGGCAGCTTTGTGTTACTGGAGAAAAAATTGCAACATTTTCTTGTTACATTTCACCTGTTTGCTCCTTTATATCAGTGGTCCCCAACCACCGGGTACCGGGCCACAGAATAATTTTTTATTCATTTTTATATTAAAAAAAAAAAAAAAAAAATATATATATATATATATATATATATATATGTATTTTTTTAAAATTAAATCAACATAAAAAACACAATATACACTTACAATTAGTACACCAACCACAAAAACCTCCCTTTTTCATGACAAAAACGTCCCTTTCTCATGACAAAGACGAAAAAAAAAAAAAAGATCCCCCCCACCCCCCCGGGCCGCGGGACAAATTATTAAGCGTTGACCGGTCCGTGGATACAAAAAGGTTGGGGACCACTGCTTTATATCACTTTTTGCATTTTAAAAAGTTTTTCAATTGTATTTTAAAAATATTCACTTTTATATTAAAAAAAAAAATATATATATATATATACATATATATTTTTATTTTTATTAAATCAACATTAAAAAACACAATATAAACTTACAATTAGTACACCAACCACAAAAACCTCCCTTTTTCATGACAAAAACGTCCCTTTTTCATGACAAAGAAGAAAAAAAAACAAAAAAAAAAACAAGATCCCCCCTGGGCCGCGGGACAAATTATTAAGCGTTGACCGGTCCGCGGATACAAAAAGGTTGGGGACCACTGATTTATATCACTTTTTGCGTTTCAAAAAGTTTTTCAATTGTATTTTTAAAATGTGCCGTGGGGCCGTTAAAAAAATTACCTGGGGGCCGCAAATGGCCCCCGGGCCACACTTTGGACACCTCTGGCTTACACCCCGTAGCCAACCGCTACGTCATCGTTCTGGAAGCGGGGATTGAACCTGGAACCCTCAAGTTGCCGGCACGGCCACTCTACCAACCGAGCTATGCCGCCCCGACTTGAATGGTCTTAAAAGTGGGGGAAAAGTGCTTGAAGGCATGTGTTGTGGAAAAAAAACCAACACAATAGAAAGTACCACCAAAATAAGAGCGCTGGACAGGACCAAGCATCAAACAGAGAAGAACAACAGCAAAACCCAACATAAAAGCACGGACGGGTGTAACCAGCCGTGACATTTTAACTTTAAAACAAAAACGTCTCTTTCATTAATAAATAAATAAATATAAATGATATATATATATGAATGAGGTAGCTCTCCTCAACTTGGTCAATTGGTGGAAAGGTTGCAAAATTTGTGCTACAACTAATACGTGGGAAACACATTGTTCACTTATAGACTGAAGTGGTGGTGACAAAGCAGATGTCACTTTCAGCTGGTGTGTGTGTGTTCTTGTATTTCTACCCTTCTTGAGACATCAACACGGAAAAGTACCTTCCGTATGAGAACCGGTGAACAAGTAAAGACCAAAATCATGGTCCCAATAAGGAAAACCATTGCATCTAACAGAGAGCCAAATACTAGAGTCCGTGAACATTGCTCCAAAGTCAGGATTTTTTTTGTTGGTTTTAATGTGCACATTAACATTGATAAAACAAGACGGCAGCTAAAGAAGGACTTCCCCCATTCATCCCCCGGAAAAACCCGCCAGGTGAACAAGCTAATTTTACGACTTCCGGTGCTGACGTAAGACAACCCGCGTCCCATATGTGACCATAGGATGAACACTAAGACTAAGACTATAGTGGCCACTAACAATTAAAACTCACCTTAAAACTCATCTGTATACTCTAGCCTTTAAATAGACCTCCTTTTTAGACCAGTTGATCTGCCGCTTCTTTTCTTTCTCCTATGTCCCCCCCTCCCTTGTGGAGGGGGTCCGGTCCGATGACCATGGATGAAGTACTGGCTGTCCAGAGTCGAGACCCAGGATGGACCGCTCGCCTGTATCGGTTGGGGACATCTCTACGCTGCTGATCCGCCTCCGCTTGAGATGGTCTCTTGTGGACGGGACTCTCGCTGCTGTCTTGGATCCGCTTGAACTGAACTCTCGCGGCTGTGTTGGAGCCACTATGGATTGAACTTTCACAGTATCATGTTAGACCCGCTCGACATCCATTGCTTTCGGTCCCCTAGAGGGGGGCGGGGGGGGTTGCCCACATCCGAGGTCCTCTCCAAGGTTTCTCATAGTTAGCATTGTCACTGGCGTCCCACTGGATGTGAATTCTCCCTGCCCACTGGGTGTGAGTTTTCCTTGCCCTTTTGTGGGTTTTTCCGAGGATGTTGTAGTCGTAATGATTTGTGCAGTCCTTTGAGACATTTGTGATTTGGGGCTATATAAATAAACATTGATTGATTGATTGATTGATTGAGCTTCTACAGCTGGGTTGCCCAAAGTGCGGCACGGGGGTCATCTGTGGTCCGTGTCTCCTTTGTCATCGGCCTTAAGCACATTACAAAAAATAAAAAATACAGATCTTATTTGCACCCCTGGTGATGAAATCTATCAAAATTAGGGTGGTGTCAAAAAGGAGGGATTTTTCAAATTGACTGTGTGTCGGTTTTAAAAGTGCTCCCCCTCTGGTCAACATATGAAATAACAAGTGTGTGTATAAAAAATTGAAGTGCTCCCCCTCTGGCCAACATATGAAATAACAAGTGTGTGTAAGAAATTCAAATGCGCCCTCTTTGGTCAAAATTTATTTAAGAAAATAAAATAAATATGTTGTGGAGGGGGGCGTGGCCTTCGGACTTGCAGCGAAAAACGGGGTGTGCCAGGACCGGCTTTGAGATCAGCGACAGGTGCGTAGATGGCTCCCCCGCCCCCTGGGCCTGATTATCTAATCAACTGTCGCTCTGTTAAAAGGCAGCAGCCGAGGAGGAGAGAGGAGTCGGAGGTGGAGCTGTAGCGCGAACGAGACAGAGTCAGAGGAGGAGACACCTGCTGAATAGCCCAGACAAAAAAACTGTTGAAAAAAAAAAGTGTTCTAAAAGCTAAAAAGGAGCAGTAATGTCGGTGATTGGTGGTCCGAGGAACCCGGAGGGAAGAAACCTCCACATATGTATGTAGAGACATACTGTAATAACTTGAAGTAAATAATGAAGATTAACAACTAATTAACAAAAATATACGCATATATATCAGGGGTCGGCAACCTTTACCACTCAAAGAGCTATTTTGACCCGTTTCACAAAATAAAGAAAACAATGGGAGCCACAAAACTCTTGAAATTTATAATGAAATAACACTGCATACAGAGGGTTTTTTTTTGTTGCTTTGTGCTATGTAAAAAAATCAGGGGTCTCAGACATGCGGCCCGCAATTAAATATGAAAATGTAATGTTAGTGCGGCCCGCGAGTTTTATGAGTGTCCTTTAATGCAGTGATAAATAAATAAATAAATAAATGGGTTGTAGTTGTATAGCGCTTTTCTACCTTCAAGGTACTCAAAGCGCTTTGACACTACTTCCACATTTACCCATTCACACACACATTCACACACTGATGGAGGGAGCTGCCATGCAAGGCGCCAACCAGCACCCTGATGGGTGCTGGTTGGGTCAGGAGCAAGGGTGAAGTGTCTTGCTCAGGACACAACGGACGTGACTAGGTTGGTACTAGGTGGGATTTGAACCAGGGACACTCGGGTTGCGCACGGCCACTCTCCCACTGCGCCATGCCGTCCCTCCGCAAACTTTTTGTAGATGCGGACCAGTCAACGGTTGATAATTTGTCCCGCGGCCCGGCGGGGGGTTGGGGGGGGGTGGGGTTATTTTTATTTTTTTGTCAAGAAAAAGTAAGTTTTTTGGGGTTGGTGCACTAATTGTAAGTGTATCTTGTGTTTTTTTTATGTTGATTTAATAAAAAAAAAAAAATAATAATAAAAAATTAAAATAATTCTGCGGCCCGGTACCGCCCACCTCAACCGACGCACGGAGTGGGGTTGGTGGCAGCGGGGGTATATAATGTAGCCCCGGAAGAGTTAGGGTTGCATGGGATTCTGGGTATTTGTTCTGTTGTGTTTATGTTGTGTTACAGTGCGGTTGTTTTCTCGAAATGTCTTTGTCATTCTTGTTTGGTGTGGGTTCACAGTGTGGCGCATATAATTAAGAGTGTTAAAGTGTTTATATCACAACCCTCAGTGTAACAGTGGGGACAGCGTGGCGCAGTGGTAGAGTGGCCGTGCGCAACCCGAGCGTCTCTGGTTCAATTCCCACCTAGTACCAACCTTGTCACGTCCGTTGTGTCCTGAGCAAGACACTTCACCCTTGCTCCTGATGGGTGCTGGTTAGCGCCTTGCATGGCAGCTCCCTCCATCAGTGTGTGAATGTGTGTGTGAATGGGTAAATGTGGAAGTAGTGTCAAAGCGCTTTGAGTACCTTGAAGGTAGAAAAGCGCTATACAAGTACAACCCATTTATCATTTAACCTGTATGGCTGTAGACCAAGTATGCCTTGCAGTCCCTTAAATATAGTAAAATATCATCACACAACACGTTACCGGCCGGCATGCACATAGTGTTGTGGTTAGGGGAACAACGACATGTTTTAGAGAAAGTTATGGGTTTTGCCGTCACTGCCCGGCCTTAATGTTGCTGTACGGGTGAAAATCGGAGTATGCTTACCCCAGACAATTTTTGGGAAAGGTACTGAAATCAGAAACCCGCCCCGGGAAAATCGGGGGTTCGGCAAGCATGTGCTGAGCCACACCAGAGTAATCAAAGAGCCGCATGCGGCTCCGGAGCCGCGGGTTGCCGACCCCTGATATATATAATTAACTAAAATCTTACCTTTTTTATATTTGCATAGTATGTATATATATTATTAATGTTGTACATACACATCTTTATATATAAAGAAAGGGTGGTCCCAAAGAGGTAGGCATTTTCCAGAGGTCTCAAGAAGGTAACAATACAAGAGTGTGTGTGTGTGTGTGTGTGTGCGTGTGTGTGTGTGTGTGTGTGTGTGTGTGGTCAGCCTTCGTCCCACCCTCAGCGCAGACACTTGTAAGTGCGTGCAAGCGGCGGTTGTCTTATCTGACTGCAACCGGTCATGAGTGTTCAGGCTTTGGTCACCTCCAGGTGGCTTGTGGAGGCCGCCAAACTGCGCCACAAGAAACTTTGCATCCTGGACGCTTCCTGGTACTGGCCCAAGGCGAGGCGCAGCGCCAAGAGCGAGTTCCGCGGCGGTCACATCCCGGGCTCCACCTTTTTGGACCTGGACGAGTGCTGTGACAGAACCTCCCCTCTGGAGCACATGCTGCCCTCCGAGCGGGACTTCGCAGACTATGTGGGCCGCCTGGGCGTGGACGAGGACACTCACGTGGTGGTGTATGACGCCAGCGACTTCGGCGCCTTCTCCGCCCCGAGAGCCTGGTGGATGTTCCGGGTGTTCGGGCACAGCCGGGTGTCGGTGCTGGACGGGGGGCTCATCAACTGGCTGCGGGAGGGGCGGCCGGTGAGCGACCAACGGGTCAGACCTCAACCCGGCGAGTTCAAGGTCTCCCTGAACCGCAGTTGTGTCAAGACCTACCAGGACCTTGTGGATAACCTGGACTCCAAGGAGTTCCAGGTGGTGGACGCGAGGCCAACGGGCAGGTTCAGAGGATTGGAACCTGAACCTAGAGACAGTAAGTTTGGTTTACAAGTAAACTAGTGGCCTAGAGGTTAGAGTGTCCGCCTTGAGATCGTTAGGTTGTGAGTTCAAACTCCGGCCGAGTCATACCAAAGACTATGAAAATGGGACCCATTACCTCCAAAGAGTTCCAGGTGGTGGATGCGAGGCCAACGGTCAGGTTCAGAGGATTGGAACCTATACTGTATACCTAGAGACAGTAAGCCTAGTTTACAAGTAAACTAGTGGCCTAGTGGTTAGAGTGTCCGCCTTGAGATCGGTAGGTTGAGTTCAAACCCCGGCAGAGTCATACCAAAGACTATAAAAATGGGACCCATTAACTCCAAAGAGTTCCAGGTGGTGGACGCGAGGCCAACGGGCAGGTTCAGAGTATTGGAACTTGAACCTAGAGACAGTAAGTTTGGTTTACAAGTAAACTAGTGGCCTAATGGTTAGAGTGTCCACCTTGAGATCGGTAGGTTGTGAGTTCAAACCCCAGCAGAATCATACCAAAGACTATAAAAATGGGACCCATTAACTCCAAAGAGTTCCAGGTGGTAGACGCGAGGCCAACGGGCAGGTTCAGAGGATTGGAACCTGAACCTAGAGACAGTAAGTTTAGTTTACAAGTAAACTAGTGGCCTAGAGGTTAGAGTGTCCGCCTTGAGATCGGTAGGTTGTGAGTTCAAACCCCGGCAAAGTCATACCAAAGACTATAAAAATGGGATCCGATACCTCCGTGCTTGGCACTCACCAAAAATGATTCCCGGGCGCGACCACCACTGCTGCTCACTGCTTCCCTCAACTCCCAGGGGGTGAACAAGGGTCAAATGCAGAGGTTAATTTCACCACACCTAGTACTTTAACTTTACTTTAAGATCGACCCATTGTCGGCCAGGCAGATTACCGTATTTTCCGGACCATAGGGCGCACCGCATAATAAGGTGCATTAAAAGAGTCATGTTATCATAATTTTTTCTAAATGTAAAATACTTCCTTGTGGTCTACATAACATGTAATGGTGGTTCTTTGGTCAAAATGTTGCATAGATGATGTTTTACAGATAATCTTCAAGCCGCTTTCTGACAGTCGCCGTTTTGTGGGCGGCCTTATTTACGTGGCTCACCTTCGACAGGGTCTTCTCCCCGTCATCTTCGTTGTAGCGGTGTAGCGTGCAAGGACAATACTTGCCAACCCTCCCGATTTTCCCGGGAGACTCCCGAATTTCAGTGCCCCTCCCGAAAATCCCCCGGGGAAACCATTGTCTCGAATTTCTCCCGATTTCCAGCAGGAACAAAAATATTGGGCCCGTGCCTTTAGGCACTGCCTTTAGTGTCCTGTCTCACCTGAAAAGGAGACTATTATATATGTCACCGTTAGCCATAGGTTTACCTATAACCCATAAAGTAGGCAGGCACGGAGCTATTTCTCAGCCTATGTTTATTCCACCCGGCATGTTAATCCACTGACACGCAACATCCGGATTCCCATCATGCATTGCTTCAAAACCACGGCAAGTAGTGATGTCCGAAAACATAACAGAGACGAAGCAGAAGAACGAAGAGGAGACATGGCGACGACGAGTAAGAAGAAGAAGTACTGTACGCTTGCAAGTTCCAAAATGATTGGAAATATGCGTACCGCACGTTGTGTAAACAATGCACACCGAGGCACAACACACGGCATGCTAGCAGTGACCGGGCTACGATAGACTGACCATACCTCCTCTTTTCAACGGATATGTCCTCTTTTGCAGGGCTGTCCGGGTGGAGTTCTTTTAAATGCCTCAAATGTCATTTGAAGTTCGGGTTGCGTGTATTTTCAATGTACGTTCAGGGTTAAAAAGGGGTTGAAAACAAAACAAATTGTGCCCGCAACAGCATTCATGAGGGAGGGACAGAGACAGAGAGATTTTGAAAATTGGGTAAATAAATAACCCAAAAATTTATATTTTGTTGTTTTCTTACTGTACCGAAAATGAACTGAACCGTGACTTCTGAACCGAGGTACGTACCGAACCGAAAGGTTGGTGTATAGCAGGGGTCGGGAACCTTTTTGGCTGAGAGAGCCTTGAAAGCCAAATATTTTAAAATGTACTTCAGTGAGAGCCATATATTTTTTTTTTAACACTGAATACAACAAAATGCGTGCATTTTTAAGTAAGACCAACATTCTTAGAGTATAATGAGTCTCTTATTCTTTTTAATAACATTGTTATTCTGAAGCTAACCTATAATAAAGAAAATGCTTCTTACCATTGATACATTTTCTTGAACAGGTGCGGTAGAAACTGGATGGATGGATTAAAATGCATGAAGTGAAGTAAATTGTATTCATATAGCGCTTTTCTTTAGAGACTCACAGCGCTTTTACATAGTGAAACCCAATATCTGAGAACATTTTATATTTGGAACGTTATTTTCAACACTGTGATTAGTAATTATTCATTACTTATCGTGTTATCTGAGAGCCAGATGCAGTCATTAAAAGAGCCACATCTGGCTCTAGAGCCATAGGTTCCCTACCCCTGGTGTATAGTGTAGGGTCCCGGAAGAGTTAGTGCTGCAAGGTATTCTGGGTATTTGTTCTTTTGTGTTTATGTTGTGTTACAGTGCGAAATGTGCTTGTCATTCTTGTTTGGTGTGGCTTCACAGTGTGGCGCATATATTTGTAACAGTGTTAAAGTCGTTTATACGGCCACCCTCAGTGTGACCTGTATGGCTGTTGACCAAGTATGACTTGATTGACAGTCAATCCACTGCCTCGATCTCTCTGTCTATGCCCCTCCCTCACGAATGTTGTTGCGTGCGCACACCTTCACAATTTATTTGGTTTTAAACCCCTCTTAACCCTGTACGTACATTGAAAATACACACAACCCTGACATTTGAGGCATTTAAGAAACCCCGCCCTGACAGCCCCGCAAAAGAGGACATGTCCGGGGAAAAGAGGAGGTATGGTCAGTCTAGTCCAGGGGTGCCCATTACGTCGATCGCGAGCTACCAGTCGACCGCGGGGGGTGTGTCAGTCGATCTCCAGCCAGGCTTTTAAAAAAAATAGACCTAAAAATTAGTGATCATCAATCACTTAAATGACATTCACGGTACCGGAAGGTCTTGTGAGATGACGCTGGCTGCTGCAAGATCATTATTATGAAAATATGACCGAGAGGAAGGCGAGAAACACTTTTTATTTCAACAGACTCTCGCGCCGTATCTTCTCTCAAAACTCTAAAGGCCGACTGCACATTTCCTATCTTCACAATAAAAGCCCTGCTTCATGCTGCCTGCGCTAACTAAATACAGAGTCTCGGAAAACTGGCGTGCACAAGCGATCCCTCAGAAAGCTGGCGTGCACATCACTTGTGCACGCCAGCTTTCCGAGACTCTTATTTTGTTAGCGCAGGCAGCATGAAGCAGGGCTTTTATTGTGAAGATAGGAAATGTGCAGTCGGCCTTTAGAGTTTTGACGGAAGGGACGGCGCGAAAGTCTGTTGAAATAAAAAGTGTTTCTCGCCTTCCTCTCTGTCATTTTTTCATAATAATGAACTGGCAGCAGCCAGCGTCATCTCACAAGACCCTCGGGTGCCGTGAATGTCAATCAAGCAAGCTACGGAATTTGCCGCCAATGTTTTTCTTGTAAAGTGTATGGAAGCTGGATGAATTAGATGCCAAAAACCAACCACTTTCATGTGGTATTGTACAGAAAGGACAACTTTTTTTCTCCTCCATTTGAAAATGTGGGCGTTATCATCATTACTGTCTGATTCCAATCAATGCAAGTCATCAGAATCAGGTAATACACCAACTTATATTCTTGTCTTCGTGAAAGAAAGACATCTATATGTGTTACACATGCTTGTATTATCATTAAACACATTTAACTTGTTTACAAAAATGTCTCTTTCATAAATAAATAAATATAAATGATATATATAAATGAGGTAGATCCCCTCGAGTTGGTCAATTGAAAAGTAGCTCGCCTGCAGAAAAAGTGTGGGCACCCCTGGTGTAGTCTAATCTCCCTCTCTTGGTTCTTCCCCGCAGACACAGAACCGGGCCACATTCCCGGCTCCATCAGCATGCCTTTTCGCTCCTTCTTATCGCCGTCGGGCCACTTCCTACCCAAGGAGAGACTCCGGGCTCTGTTTTCCGGGGCCGGCGTCGACCTCGGCCGCCCCGTATGCGTGTCGTGCGGCTCGGCCGTGACCGCCTGCCACGTGGCGCTGGCGGCCCACTGCTGCGGTCACCCGGGCGTGGCGGTGTACGACGGCGGCTGGTCCGAGTGGTACGCGCGCGCCGTGCCTGAGAACGTGGTGTCGGAGGGTCGCGGGAAGCACCTGCGCTTGACCGGACTGTGACGAACAATAAAGGAGGTGGTTTTGATGGTGTTTACTTTGGAGGAACAAGACTGAAAGTCATGATTTGTTTCCCGAGTTTTGTATTAGTTCCTGTTCAGCGCTCTTATTTTTTGTTTCCACTTCCTGTTGGCCCCATTTCACCCTTGAAGACTATTTTCTAGCACTGGGGCTCTCACGTCTTTCCTGATTGACAATCAGGAGACGCAGCCGTCCCTGGTTGCTGTTTTTATTTATATTCTGTTCTTTTGATTATTTGCTTAATGAGTGTAAGGAAGGAAGACAATTTGAAAAGACGGTAAAATATGGTAAAAGAAGGTCAAAAGGTAAATATGATGTAAAAAAGGTAAATGGACGGTAATATAACAGTATTAAAGGTAAACGAATATGGGGGAAAAAGGTCAAATAAAAGTAGGAAGGAAGGTCAATGGAAGATAAAATAAGGTATATAAAAGGTAAAGGAAGGAATAAAGAAAGTAAATAAAAGATAAAATATTTTTTTCTTTTATTTACTTCATTATAAGGTAAAAAAAAAAAAGGAAAACAAGGTCAATAGAAGGTAAGGGTAACAAATAAGTTAAAAGGTCAAATGAGGTAAATAAAATCTATCAGAAGGTAAACAAAATCTAAAAGACAATAAATAAAAGGCAAAATAAGGTAAAAAAAAAGTTAAAATGTGAATAGAATGTAAACGTAGTAAATACAAGTAAAACAAGATAAATAAAATGTAAATAAAAGGTAAAAGAAGGTCAAGTAATGTATATAGACGGTAAAAGTAGTAAATACAAGTAAAATAAGATGAATAAAAGGTCAATAAAAAGTAAAATAAGGTTTATAGCAAGAGAAAGAAGATAAAACAATGTAAAGGATGATCAAAGAAGGTGAATAGAAATAAAAAGTAAAATGAGGTAAATAAAAGGTGAAATAAGGAACATGGCAAGTAAAAGAAGATCAAAACAAGGTAAAAGACGGTCAAAGAAGGTGAATAGAAGGTAAAATAAGTTAAATAAAAGGTAAATAAAAGGTTGAAAAAAGAATAGAGCAGGTAAAACAAGATAAGAGGGGGTCAAATAAGGTAAATAAAAGGTAAATTAAGGTACAAAAAAAGTTAAAATGTGAATAGAATGTAAACGTAGTAAATACAAGTAAAACAAGATAAATACAATGTAAATAAAAGGTAAAATAAGGTAAATAAAAGGTAAAAGAAGGTCAAGTAATGTATATAGAAGGTAAAAATAGTAAATACTTATAAAATAAGATGAATAAAAGGTAAATAAAAAGTAAAATAAGGTAAATTGAGGTGAAATAAGGATTATAGCAAGAGAAAGAAGATAAAACAATGTAAAGGATGATCAAAGAAGGTGAATAGAAATAAAAAGTAAAATAAAGTAAATAAAAGGTGAAATAAGGAATATGGCAAGTAAAAGAAGATCAAAACAAGGTATAAGACGGTCAAAGAAGGTGAATAGAAGGTAAAAATGTTAAATAAAAGGTAAATAAAAGGTTAAAAAAGAATATAGCAGGTAAAACAAGGTAAGAGGGGGTCAAATAAGGTAAATAAAAGGTAAATTAAGGTACAACAATATATTTTATCTTTTATTTACTTCATTATAAGGTAAAAAAAAAGTAAAAAAAGGTAAATAGAAGGTAATGGTAATAAATAAGTTAAAATCTAACAGAAGGTAAACAAAATCTGAAAGACAATAAATAAAAGGCAAAATAATGTACAAAAAAAGTTAGAATGTGAATAGAATGTAAAGGTAGTAAATACAAGTAAAACAAGATGAATAAAATGTAAATAAAAGGTCAATAAAAGGTGAAAGAAGGTCAAGTAATGTATATAGAAGGTAAAAGTAGTAAAAACTTATAAAATAAGATGAATAAAAGGTCAATAAAAAGTAAAATAAGGTTTATAGCAAGAGAAAGAAGATAAAACAATGTAAAGGATGATCAAAGAAGGTGAATAGAAATAAAAAGTAAAATAAGGTAAATAAAAGGTGAAGTAAGGAATATGGCAAGTAAAAGAAGATCAAAATAAGGTAAAAGACGGTCAAAGAAGGTGAATAGAAGGTAAAATAAGTTAAATAAAAGGTAAATAAAAGGTTGAAAAAAGAATAGAGCAGGTAAAACAAGATAAGAGGGGGTCAAATAAGGTAAATAAAAGGTAAATTAAGGTACAACAATACATTTGATCTTTTATTTACTTCATTATAAGGTAAAAAAAAGTAAAACAAGGTAAATAGAAGGTAAAATAAGGTAAGGGTAGTAATAAATAAGTTGAATCAAAAGGCCAAATGAGGTAAACAAAATCTAACAGAAGGTAAACAAAATAAATTAGTTTTTAGTATAGGTTTGCTGGTTTCAAGAAATGTAATGCAGAGTGCATATCATTAAGTCATGATAATGGCACTAGCATTTACTTCATTTAAGAATATTTTTCAACATATCGAGCAAAACGCTCTCATTTTTTTTCTACCAAGAAAAGTGCACTTGTTATTATTGAGAACACTGACTTTTTGCAGTGTGAACCTTAGTCCAAACTCATCCCCCATCGGTGGCCGTTACAAATCACTGTCAGGAACAACCCGTCATAAGAACCGTTTCTAAGCTGATGAACGCTAAACCGTCAGAGTCATACTTGCCAACCCTCCTGGATTTTCCGGGAGACTCCCGAAATTCAGCGCCTCTCCCGAAAACCTCCCAGGACAAATTTTCTCCCGAAATTCAGACGGAGCTGGAGGCCACGCCCACTCCAGCTCCATGAGAACCTGACTCAATGTTGTGACCCTCTTAAACAGGACAATACTGCCCTCTACTGTAAATAAAATAGAATGTCTGTTCTGAAGCCCACGGTAAAGAGACGTAACTTCATCACGTCGCCTGGTTATTGACTCCAACCCAATATATTACACCGTAGACGAGCAAAATTAAGAAATACGCTTGCAAGTTCCAGAACGATTGGAAACAAGAATTTCAGTTCATCTAGTAGAGTTCGAAGGGTAAGGGGTATGTTGTCTGTAAATTTTGTAGAACAGACTTCTCCATTGAACACTGTGCACGGATTCACTCAGCATCGTTCACAACCCAGTATTATAGCCCACTTCGCAAAATGGAGACCCGGTGGTGTATCTTAAGCTGAGACAAAGATGGCTATGCTGATAGCTGGAAGCAACATCCCGTTCTCATTTGCGGATGTCTACAACAAATCCGTGTGAAGGATGTTCCCGGATTCGGAGATCGCTCGCCAATACGCAAATGGCAGAACAAAGGTTACTCAAATAGTGAAAGGTAAGTGTTGTTGTTGTTTTTTTAGTAACCAGCAAGCACAGTACAGTTAGTAGAACAACTGAGTTTTTATTACTTTGTATTTGATAGGTGCCGTCTGAAATTAAACTATTTCTTTTATTTATATATATGTAATAAAATAAATATATATAGCTAGAATTCACTTAAAGTCAAGTATTTCATACATATATATATATAATATATATATGAAATACTCGAGTT
Organism: Nerophis ophidion; assembly: GCF_033978795.1. Classification (NCBI taxonomy): domain Eukaryota; kingdom Metazoa; phylum Chordata; class Actinopteri; order Syngnathiformes; family Syngnathidae; genus Nerophis; species Nerophis ophidion. The sequence goes on from NC_084611.1 coordinate 85,961,902, forward strand.
GGTGATTTATACGCCACCCCTCTTAACCACGCCCCCCACCCCAATCACGCCTCCGCCCCACCTTCCGAAATCGGAGGTCTCAAGGTTGGCAAGTATGGTCAGAGTATCACAAAAAAAGAGCGGCAAGTCAAATAACTTGTGTCCTAAACCCACCTGGCAAATGAAGCTGATTGGGATTCTGGCCTTCTCGAAAAGCTTCTGTGTCATGATCCGTGGTCCGGATCATGTTTTGTTTAGTTATGTTCGGTTAGTTTTGGACTCCCTTAGTTCCTGTTTCGTGCACTTTGGGTTTTTGTTTTGGTTACCATGGGTGCTAATTGGTTTCACCTGCCTCTGATTAGTGGGTTTTGATGTTCCTGATTCTTGCTCCTGCGTTTCCTTAGCTTCCCGTGCGATCGGCACGTTCTTCTTTTGTTTGTTCTGTCTTTTTGGTACGTTTATGATGTATGAGAAATAAATGATCTCCTACCTCACGCTGTCGTCCGGAGCCGTCCGTTCTGCATCCCGGGAGAACAAACCCCGACCCGACCTCGCCACACGTGACATTCTGTTCATGTTGCAAGAGAATTCGAAGGCCTGTCAATGAAAGAAGACTACCATGAACACAAAGCATCAGACTGGTTGGCGATACGAGGCTGACAAAGAAGGGAAACAATGTTTCATATACACAAAGTCATCTGTGAAGAGCGAGCGACCGCAGTGAAGGAAAATGAAACCACAAGAAGGGACGACGCACTCTGTCGTCGGTCTGACGGGTCGAGTATTGGCGGAAGGCACATTCTGTGGGCGTGGCCACAATGAATGAAGGTCTGCCGGGAAGTCCAAACAATGGCTCAGTCTGAGTCAGCTCTGCTTGGCAGGTAAGTCACGCTTTTGGTTCTAGTGTTTGCTTCGTACGTGGAAGGGACAAGGCTGGTTAGCAGGTTAGCTCACACATCTGTCAGTTGGACAAGAATGTAAGTAAGGAACGAGCGTCTTTTAGAACGTCGAAGGCTGCAATGATTAATCGGTTAAATCGATTAATTTGATTGTAAGAAATTTTTTATTCATATTCTGTCGTTTCGATTATTTGTTTAATAAGTGTTAATAATAAAAATATATTAAGTAAGGAAGACAATTCGAAAAGACGCTAAAAGATGGTCAAAGGTAAATATAATGTAAAAAAGGTAAATAGAAAGTAATATAACGGTATTAAAAGTTAAAGAATATGGGGGGAAAATGTAAAATAAAAGTGGGAAGAAAGGTCAATGGAAGACAAATAGAATAGAATAAAATAGAATTGAATAAATACTAAATAAAAGGTAGGAATACAGGAAGTAAATGAAGTAAATAAAAGATAAAATACATTGTATCTTTTATTAATTTTATTATAAGGGAAAGAAAAGTAAAACAAGGTAAATAGAAGGTAAAAGAAGGAAAAGGTAATAAACAAGTTAAATAAAAGGTCAAATCAGGTAAAAAAAAAATCTGACAAAAAATAAACTAAATCTAAAAGACAAGAAATAAAATGTAAAATAAGATACATAAAAGGTAAAATAGGGAATATAGTAAGTAAAAGAAGACAAAACAAGGTAAAGACCGTCAAAGAAGGTGATTCGAAGGTAAAATAAGTTAAATGAAAGGTAAATATACCCTATCCCCCACCCATTTGCTGCCGCTTATTCCCGTTCGGGGTCGCGGGGGGCGCTGGCGCCTATCTCAGCTACAATCGGGCGGAAGGCGGGGTACACCCTGGACAATTAGGAAAAAATAATACAGCAGGTAAAACAAGGTAAGAGGGGGTCAAATAAGGTAAATAAAAGGTAAATTAAGGTACAACAAGTATTATAGAAGGTAAAACAAGGTAAAGACGGTTAAAGAAGGTGATTCGAAGGTAAAATAAGTTAAATGAACGGTAAGTATATTAAAGGAAAAATAATATAGCAGGTAAAACAAGGTAAGAGGGGGTCAAATAAGGTAAATAAAAGGTAAATGAAGGTACAACAAGTATTATAGAAGGTAAAACAAGGTAAGAGGGCATCCAATAAGGTAAATAAAAGGTAAATTAAGGTACAACAAGTATTATAGAAGGTAAAACAAGGTAAAGACGGACAAAGAAAGTGATTCGAAGGTAAAATAAGTAAAATGAAAGGTAAGTATATTAAAGGAAAAAGAATATAGCAGGTAAAACAAGGTAAGAGGGGGTCAAATAAGGTAAAAGGTAAATTAAGGTACAAGTATTATAGAAGGTAAAACAAGGTAAGAGGGCATCCAATAAGGTAAATAAAAGGTAAATTAAGGTACAACAAGTATTATAGAAGGTAAAACAAGGTAAAAACGGTCAAAGAAGGTGATTCGAAGGTAAAATAAGTTAAATGAAAGGTAAATATAATAAAGGAAAAAAGAATATAGCAGGTAAAACAAGGTAAGAGGGGGTCAAAAAAGGTAAAAGGTAAATTAAGGTACAACAAGTATTATAGAAGGTAAAACAAGGTAAGAGGACATCTAATTAGGTAAATAAAAGGTAAATGAAGGTACAACAAGTATTATAGAAGGTAAAACAAGGTAAAGACGGTCAAAAAAGGTGAATAGAAGGTAAAATAAGTTAAATGAAAGGTAAATATAATAAAGGAAAAAAGAATATAGCAGGTAAAACAAGGTAAGAGGGGGTCAAATAAGGTAAAAGGTAAATTAAGGTACAACAAGTATTATAGAAGGTAAAACAAGGTAAGAGGGCATCCAATAAGGTACAAAAAGTATTATAGAAGGTAAAACAAGGTAAGAGGGCATCCAATAAGGTAAATAAAAGGTAAATTAAGGTACAACAAGTATTATAGAAGGTAAAACAAGGTAAAAACGGTCAAAGAAGGTGATTCGAAGGTAAAATAAGTTAAATGAAAGGTAAATATAATAAAGGAAAAAAGAATATAGCAGGTAAAACAAGGTAAGAGGGGGTCAAAAAAGGTAAAAGGTAAATTAAGGTACAACAAGTATTATAGAAGGTAAAACAAGGTAAAGACGGTCAAAGAAGGTGAATAGAAGGTAAAATAAGTTAAATGAAAGGTAAATATAATAAAGGAAAAAAGAATATAGCAGGTAAAACAAGGTAAGAGGGGGTCAAATAAGGTAAAAGGTAAATTAAGGTACAACAAGTATTATAGAAGGTAAAACAAGGCAAGAGGGCATCTAATAAGATAAATAAAAGGTAAATTAAGGTACAACAAGTATTATAGAAGGTAAAACAAGGTAAAGACGGTCAAAGAAGGTGATTCGAAGGTAAAATAAGTTAAATGAAAGGTAAGTATATTAAAGGAAAAAGAATATAGCAGGTAAAACAAGGTAAGAGGGGGTCAAAAAAGGTAAAAGGTAAATTAAGGTACAACAAGTATTATAGAAGGTAAAACAAGGTAAGAGGGCATCTAATAAGGTAAATAAAAGGTAAATTAAGGTACAACAAGTATTATAGAAGGTAAGACAAGGTAAGAGGGCATCTAATAAGGTAAATAAAAGGTAAATTAAGGTACAACAAGTATTATAGAAGGTAAAACAAGGCAAGAGGGCAACTAATAAGGTAAATAAAAGGTAAATTAAGGTACAACAAGTATTATAGAAGGTAAAACAAGGTAAGAGGGCATCTAATAAGGTAAATAAAAGGTAAATTAAGGTACAACAAGTATTATAGAAGGTAAAACAAGGTAAAGACGGTCAAAGAAGGTGAATAGAAGGTAAAATAAGTTAAATGAAAGGTAAATATAATAAAGGAAAAAAGAATATAGCAGGTAAAACAAGGTAAGAGGGGGTCAAAAAAGGTAAAAGGTAAATTAAGGTACAACAAGTATTATAGAAGGTAAAACAAGGTAAGAGGGCATCTAATTAGGTAAATAAAAGGTAAATTAAGGTACAACAAGTATTATTGAAGGTAAAACAAGGTAAAGACGGTCAAAGAAGGTGATTCGAAGGTAAAATAAGTTAAATGAAAGGAAAAAATAATATAGCAGGTAAAACATGGTAAGAGGGGGTCAAATAAGGTAAAAGGTAAATTAAGGTACAACAAGTATTATAGAAGGTAAAACAAGGCAAGAGCGCATCTAATAAGGTAAATAAAAGGTAAATTTAGGTACAACAAGTATTATAGAAGGTAAAACAAGGTAAAGACGGTCAAAGAAGGTGATTCGAAGGTAAAATAAGTTAAAAGAAAGGTAAATATAATAAAGGAAAAATAATATAGCAGGTAAAACAAGGTAAGAGGGGGGTCAAATAAGGTAAAAGGTAAATAAAGGTACAACAAGTATTATAGAAGGTAAAACAAGGTAAGAGGGCAACTAATAAGGTAAATAAAAGGTAAATTAAGGTACAACAAGTATTATAGAAGGTAAAACAAGGCAAGAGGGCATCTAATAAGGTAAATAAAAGGTAAATTAAGGTACAACAAGTATTATAGAAGGTAAGACAAGGTAAGAGGGCATCTAATAAGGTAAATAAAAGGTAAATTAAGGTACAACAAGTATTATAGAAGGTAAAACAAGGCAAGAGGGCAACTAATAAGGTAAATAAAAGGTAAATTAAGGTACAACAAGTATTATAGAAGGTAAAACAAGGTAAGAGGGCATCTAATAAGGTAAATAAAAGGTAAATTAAGGTACAACAAGTATTATAGAAGGTAAAACAAGGTAAAGACGGTCAAAGAAGGTGAATAGAAGGTAAAATAAGTTAAATGAAAGGTAAATATAATAAAGGAAAAAAGAATATAGCAGGTAAAACAAGGTAAGAGGGGGTCAAAAAAGGTAAAAGGTAAATTAAGGTACAACAAGTATTATAGAAGGTAAAACAAGGTAAGAGGGCATCTAATTAGGTAAATAAAAGGTAAATTAAGGTACAACAAGTATTATTGAAGGTAAAACAAGGTAAAGACGGTCAAAGAAGGTGATTCGAAGGTAAAATAAGTTAAATGAAAGGAAAAAATAATATAGCAGGTAAAACATGGTAAGAGGGGGTCAAATAAGGTAAAAGGTAAATTAAGGTACAACAAGTATTATAGAAGGTAAAACAAGGCAAGAGCGCATCTAATAAGGTAAATAAAAGGTAAATTTAGGTACAACAAGTATTATAGAAGGTAAAACAAGGTAAAGACGGTCAAAGAAGGTGATTCGAAGGTAAAATAAGTTAAAAGAAAGGTAAATATAATAAAGGAAAAATAATATAGCAGGTAAAACAAGGTAAGAGGGGGGTCAAATAAGGTAAAAGGTAAATAAAGGTACAACAAGTATTATAGAAGGTAAAACAAGGTAAGAGGGCAACTAATAAGGTAAATAAAAGGTAAATTAAGGTACAACAAGTATTATAGAAGGTAAAACAAGGCAAGAGGGCATCTAATAAGGTAAATAAAAGGTAAATTAAGGTACAACAAGTATTATAGAAGGTAAAACAAGGTAAAGACGGTCAAAGAAGGTGAATAGAAGGTAAAATAAGTTAAATGAAAGGTAAATATAATAAAGGAAAAAAGAATATAGCAGGTAAAACAAGGTAAGAGGGGGTCAAAAAAGGTAAAAGGTAAATTAAGGTACAACAAGTATTATAGAAGGTAAAACAAGGCAAGAGGGCAACTAATAAGGTAAATAAAAGGTAAATTAAGGTACAACAAGTATTATAGAAGGTAAAACAAGGTAAGAGGGCATCTAATAAGGTAAATAAAAGGTAAATTAAGGTACAACAAGTATTATAGAAGGTAAAACAAGGCAAGAGGGCATCTAATTAGGTAAATAAAAGGTAAATTAAGGTACAACAAGTATTATAGAAGGTAAAACAAGGTAAAGACGGTCAAAGAAGGTGATTCGAAGGTAAAATGAGTTAAATGAAAGGTAAATATAATAAAGGAAAAAAGAATATAGCAGGTAAAACAAGGTAAGAGGGGGTCAAAAAAGGTAAAAGGTAGATTAAGGTACAACAAGTATTCTAGAAGGTAAAACAAGGTAAGAGGGCATCTAATAAGGTAAATAAAAGGTAAATTAAGGTACAACAAGTATTATAGAAGGTAAAACAAGGTAAGAGGGCATCTAATTAGGTAAATAAAAGGTAAATTAAGGTACAACAAGTATTATAGAAGGTAAAACAAGGTAAAGACGGTCAAAGAAGGTGATTCGAAGGTAAAATAAGTTAAATGAAAGGTAAATATATTAAAGGAAAAAGAATATAGCAGGTAAAACAAGGTAAGAGGGGGTCAAAAAAGGTAAAAGGTAAATTAAGGCACAACAAGTATTATAGAAGGTAAAACAAGGTAAGAGGGCATCCAATAAGGTAAATAAAAGGTAAATTAAGGTACAACAAGTATTATAGAAGGTAAAACAAGGTAAGAGGGCATCTAATAAGGTAAATATAAGGTAAATTAAGGTACAACAAGTATTATAGAAGGTAAAACAAGGTAAAGACGGTCAAAGAAGGTGATTCGAAGGTAAAATAAGTTAAATGAAAGGTAAATATATTAAAGGAAAAAGAATATAGCAGGTAAAACAAGGTAAGAGGGGGTCAAAAAAGGTAAAAGGTAAATTAAGGCACAACAAGTATTATAGAAGGTAAAACAAGGTAAGAGGGCATCCAATAAGGTAAATAAAAGGTAAATTAAGGTACAACAAGTATTATAGAAGGTAAAACAAGGTAAGAGGGCATCTAATAAGGTAAATATAAGGTAAATTAAGGTACAACAAGTATTATAGAAGGTAAAACAAGGTAAGAGGGCATCTAATAAGGTAAATAAAAGTTAAATTAAGGTACAACAAGTATTATAGATGGTAAAACAAGGTAAGAGGGCATCTAATTAGGTAAATAAAAGGTAAATTAAGGTACAACAAGTATTATAGAAGGTAAAACAAGGTAAGAGGGCATCTAATAAGGTAAATAAAAGGTAAATTAAGGTACAACAAGTATTATAGAAGGTAAAACAAGGTAAAGACGGTCAAAGAAGGTGATTCGAAGGTAAAATAAGTTAAATGAAAGGTAAGTATATTAAAGGAAAAAGAATAAAGCAGGTAAAACAAGGTAAGAGGGGGTCAAATAAGGTAAAAGGTAAATTAAAGTACAACAAGTATTATAGAAGGTAAAACAAGGTAAGAGGGCATCTAATTAGGTAAATAAAAGGTAAATTAAGGTACAACAAGTATTATAGAAGGTAAAACAAGGTAAGAGGGCATCTAATTAGGTAAATAAAAGGTAAATTAAGGTACAACAAGTATTATAGAAGGTAAAACAAGGTAAGAGGGCATCTAATAAGGTAAATAAAAGGTAAATTAAGGTACAACAAGTATTATAGAAGGTAAAACAAGGCAAGAGGGCATCTAATTAGGTAAATAAAAGGTAAATTAAGGTATAACAAGTATTATAGAAGGTAAAACAAGGTAAGAGGGCATCCAATAAGGTAAATAAAAGGTAAATTAAGGTACAACAAGTATTATAGAAGGTAAAACAAGGTAAAGACGGTCAAAGAAGGTGATTCGAAGGTAAAATAAGTTAACTGAAAGGTAAGTATATTAAAGGAAAAAAATATAGCAGGTAAAACAAGGTAAGAGGGGGTCAAAAAACGTAAAAGGTAAATTAAGGTACAACAAGTATTATAGAAGGTAAAACAAGGTAAAGACGGTCAAAGAAGGTGATTCGAAGGTAAAATAAGTTAAATGGAAGGTAAGTATATTAAAGGAAAAATAATATAGCAGGTAAAACAAGGTAAGAGGGCATCTAATTAGGTAAATAAAAGGTAAATTAAGGTACAACAAGTATTATAGAAGGTAAAACAAGGTAAAGACGGTCAAAGAAGGTGATTCGAAGGTAAAATAAGTTAAATGGAAGGTAAGTATATTAAAGGAAAAATAATATAGCAGGTAAAACAAGGTAAGAGGGCATCTAATTAGGTAAATAAAAGGTAAATTAAGGTACAACAAGTATTATAGAAGGTAAAACAAGGTAAAGACGGTCAAAGAAGGTGATTCGAAGGTAAAATAAGTTAAATGGAAGGTAAGTATATTAAAGGAAAAATAATATAGCAGGTAAAACAAGGTAAGAGGGGGTCAAAAAAGGTAAAAGGTAAATTAAGGTACAACAAGTATTATAGAAGGTAAAGCAAGGTAAGAGGGCATCCAATAAGGTAAATAAAAGGTAAATTAAGGTACAACAAGTATTATAGAAGGTAAACAAGGTAAAGGACGGTCAGCTGAAAGGAGATACTAGAAAGGTCTCCCTCTCCAAGGTAAGTACTAGGAGTGTGAATATTTGGGCACCTCATGATTTGAAGTGATTTTGATTCCTGGGGTGAGGAAATGATTCTCCTTTCAAACTAGCTCTCGCGTTGTAATATTTGGTATAAAACTTTGTCAAAACAGGTTAAAAGTTAGAAAACCTCCTTTAGGTTGCATATATATGTATGTATTAGGGGGGTGGGGAAAAATTGATTCGAATACGAATTGAATCGAATACGTTGTGCGATTCAGAATTCATTCAGATTTTTAAAAAAATCTATTTTTTTTTTATATCAATCCAACAAACCACTACACAGCGATACCATAACAGTGCAATCCAATTCCAAAACCAAACCTGACCCAGCAACACTCAGAACTGCAACAAACAGAGCAATTGAGAGGAGACACAAACACGACACAGAACAAACCAAAAGTAGTGAAACAAAAATGAATATTATCAACAACAGTATCAATATTAGTTATAATTTCAGCATAGCAGTGATTAAAAATCCCTCATTGACATTATCATTAGACATTTATAAAAATAATAAAAAAGAAGAATAGTGTCACAGTGGCTTATACTCGCATCACATCTCATAAGCTTGACAACACACTGTGTCCAATGTTTTCACAAAGATAAAATAGGTCGTATTTTTGGTTCGTTTAATAGTTAAAACGAATTTACATTATTGCAATCAGTTGATAAAACATTGTCCTTTACAATTATAAAAGCTTTTTTTTTTTTAAATCTACTACTCTGCTAGCATGTCAGCAGACTGGGGTAGATCCTGCTGAAATCCTATGTATTGAATAAATACAGAATCATTTCGAATCGGAAAAATATAGTTTTTGAATCGAGAATTGCGTTGAATCGGAAAAAAATCGATCCATAATCGAATCGCGACCCCAAGAATCGATATTGAATCGAATCGTGGGACACCAAAAGATTCTCAGCCCTATATATATATATATATATATATATATATATATATATATATATATATATATATATATATATATATATATATACACTGCGATGAGGTGGCGACTTGTCCAGGGTGTACGCCGCCTTCCGCCCGATTGTAGCTGAGATGACCCCAAGGGTCGCAGGGATGCGGGGATGGATTGATGGATGGATGGATGGATATATATATATATATTTATATATATATATATATATATATATATATAAATATATATATATATATATATATATATATATATATATATATATGTATATGTATGTATGTATGTGTATATATATATATATATATATATATATATACTGCAATGAGGTGGCGACTTGTCCAGGGTGTACACCGCCTTCCGCCCGTTTGTAGCTGAGATAGGCGCCAGCTTGGGGTCGCGGAGATGGATGGATGGAGATATATATATATATATATATATATATTGCAATGAGGTGGCGACTTGTCCAGGGTGTACACCGCCTTCCGCCCGATTGTAGCTGAGATAGGCGCCAGCTTGGGGTCGCGGGGATGGATGGATATATATATATATATATATATTTATAATTTTATATCTAAAATGTATTAAAAAAACAAAACAAAACACGTTACACGTTAGATTTGTGATGATTTAGGCAGCCAAGCACCGATTAAATACATTTTTTTAATTTAAACAAATTTTCTCAAGGTACAAACTCCATCACAGGACCAATTAAACCTGTAGGCCGAGGTACTACTGTATACTGTATTTTATGTCAAAGTTGACTAAACAAACTACAAATAATATTCAATATGTAATATTATAACTCAAAATGAATGTATTTGATATAATAGTTGTATAAATCCAAAAAAGAAATACTACTTTGTGGGAATTCTGGAATAATGGAGGGAACACTGTACCGAAAAATTACTAACTCGTGTACATTTACACTCTTTGGGAACTTGGACAACTTTTGATGGAAAAAAAAGGGGAATGGATGAATTGATTAACGCTTAAACAAGTTGAAAAATTCGGGTGTTACCATTTAGTGGTCAATTGTACGGAATATGTACTGAACTGTGCAATCTACTAAAACAAGTCTCAATCAATCAATGGATATAATCTGTTCTAGGGTCAAACTATCATCAGTTTGCATGTCTCCCAGTCATTAATCATTCCTCCCAGTCACCATAGAAAAGGAAGCTGGCAAAATCGTCGTAAATCCCAGCAACCGGTTTAGCGACACCACGTCAGCCTTCAGACCTCTTCTGCTTCTATTCTACCATTTGGACTTTCCCCTCCTTCCTTTAACGCCACAGCTGACACTTGTCCGTCACACACCGAGGTGGAACTACACACTCGCACTAAACCCCCTCACAAACCACTTCCTGCCCTACTCTTACACGAAAGCGAAGGCTGGTTCCAATAAGTGAACATTACCGCACATGCTTGCATTTATCGAGGCGGGGGAAATGTCAACACCGATTAATCATTTGATTCGACATTTTAGCAGTGGAGGATAACTCAAAATGAAGGTTGTCCTGATACAATTTTTCACTTCCGATACTGGTACCTGTAGTGTTGGCCGATACCGACGTTAATCCGATACAATATCGGCATGAATTCTTATGCAATGTTAGGAAATGTTTGCTCAAGTGAAATTAGTCACACAGAACAATGGCAGGTATTAAAAGCACTAACCTATTTATTATTGTTATTATTAACCATCCGGAATGGACTTACCGTGTTTCCTTGAATTGCCAAAGGCATGCGGTAAAAGTAAGCATGCGCTAATTATTTCAAAACCTCTTCTCACTCCGGCACTTACCAAAGGCATGCAGTAAAAAATTTAGTGTGATGTAAGCTTGGACCTTAAATCCTACTGAATAGCTCTTAATCTTCTTCCCTTTATGCGATTTCAAATTACCGTTATTGAAATCAGCCTCCTCCATTTTGAAAATGATGACAGGGGAAGTCAATCAATCAATCAATGTTTACTTATATAGCCCCAAATCACGAGTGTCTCAAAGGGCTGCACAAACCACTACGACATCCTCGGTAGGCCCACATAAGGGCAAGGAAAACTCACACCCAGTGGGACATCGGTGACAATGATGACTATGAGAACCTTGGAGAGGAGGAAAGCAAAGGATGTCGAGCGGGTCTAACATGATACTGTGAAAGTTCAATCCACAATGGATCCAACACAGTCGCGAGAGTCCAGTCCAAAGCGGATCCAACACAGCAGCGAGAGTCCCGTTCACAGCGGAGCCAGCAGGAAACCATCCCAAGCGGAGGCGGATCAGCAGCGCAGAGATGTCCCCAGCCGATACACAGGCAAGCAGTACATGGCCACCGGATCGGATCGGACCCCCTCCACAAGGGAGAGTGGGATATAGGAGAAAAAGAAAAGAAACAGCAGATCAACTGGTCTAAAAAGGGAGTCTATTTAAAGGCTAGAGTATACAAATGAGTTTTAAGGTGAGACTTAAATGCTTCTACTGAGGTGGCATCTCAAACTTTTACCGGGAGGGCATTCCAGAGTACTGGAGCCCGAAATGAAAAAGCTCTATAGCCCGCAGACTTTTTTTGGGCTTTGGGAATCACTAATAAGCCGGAGTCCTTTGAACGCAGATTTCTTGCCGGGACATATGGTACAATACAATCGGCAAGATAGGATGGAGCTAGACCGTGTAGTATTTTATACGTAAGTAGTAAAACCTTAAAGTCACATCTTAAGTGCACAGGAAGCCAGTGCAGGTGAGCCAGTACAGGCGTAATGTGATCAAACTTTCTTGTTCTTGTCAAAAGTCTAGCAGCCGCATTTTGTACCAACTGTAATCTTTTAATGCTAGACATGGGGAGACCCGAAAATAATACGTTACAGTAGTCGAGACGAGGCGTAACAAACGCATGGATAATGATCTCAGCGTCTTTAGTGGACAGAATGGAGCGAATTTTAGCGATATTACGGAGATGAAAGAAGGCCGTCACCAGTTTGACCCGGCGGTAATACTAAGCATGCGCTAATTATTTTGCGAAGCGAGTTTGACCCGGCAGTTATTCAAGGTAGGCGCATACTATATGCCCTGCGGCAATTCAAGGAAATACGGTATGCAGTCTTTAAAGGGGAACATTATCACAATTTCAAAAGGGTTAAAAACAATAAAAATCAGTTCCCAGTGGCTTGTTGTATTTTTTGAAGTTTTTTTCAAAATTTTACCGGTCCCGGAATATCCCTAAATAAAGCTTTAAAGTGCCTTATTTTCGCTATCTTCGAAACCACTATCCATTTCCCTGTGACGTCATACAGGGCTGCCAATACAAACAACATGGAGGTTACCACAGCAAGATATAGCGACATTAGCTCGGATTCAGACTCGGATTTCAGAGGCTTAAGCGATTCAACAGATTACGCATGTTTTGAAACAGAGGGTCGGAGAATGGAGGCAGATAGCGAAAAACGAAATTGAAGAAGAAATTGAAGCTATTGAGCGAATAGCTATTGACGCTATTCGGCCATAGCGTGGGTGTACCTAATGAAGTGGCCCATAGCCTGGCTGCCTTATTAGCATCGCCGGTAAAATGTGCGGACCAAACGATCAGGACTTTTGCATCTCGTGACACTGGAGTAACTTAAATCCGTCGATTGGTAAGTGTTTGTTTCGCATTAAATGTGGGTATCTAGTTTCAAATTTACATACAGCCAGCGTAAATAGCATGTTAGCATCGATTAGCCTAGCATGTTAGCATCGATTAGCTGGCAGTCACGCCGCGACCAAATATGTCTGATTAGCACGTATGTCAATAACATCAACAAAACTCGCCTTTGTGATTTTGTTGACTTTATTGTTGCAAATGCATCTGCAGGTTATCCATACATCTCTGTGCCATGTCTTTTGATTGATTGATTGATACTTTTATTAGTAGATTGCACAGTACAGTACATATTCCGTACAATTGACCACTAAATGGTAACACCCCAATAAGTTTTTCAACTTGTTTAAGTCGGGGTCCACGTTAATCAATTCATGGTCTGTCTTAGCATCGCCGGCAGACACTCTGGCAAATTCAATAGGGGTCTGGCGGCAGATTTCTTGCCAGTGGTGCAACTTGAATCCCTCCCTGTTAGTGTTGTTACACCCTCCGACAACACACCCACGAGGCATGATGTCTCCAAGGTTCCAAAAAATAGTCGGAAAAAACGGAAAATAACAGAGCTGAGACCCGGTGTTTGTAATGTGAAAATGAAAATGAAAATGGCGGCTGTATTACCTCGGTGACGTCACGTTCTGACGTCATCGCCTCCAGACCGATAAACAGAAAGGCGTTTAATTTGCCAAAATTCACCCATTTAGAGTTCGGAAATCGGTTAAAAAAATACATGGTCTTTTTTTCTGCAACATCAAGGTATATATTGACGCTTGCATAGGTTTGGTGATAATGTTCCCCTTTAAGTTGAAGTGTTTTTGTTTTTCGGCAACATCTAGTGGCCTGTATAATTCATGAAGTTTAGCTCATTGAATTTGCCAAAGACTTGCACCTGGGGAAAGGTTGATTGGCAACACTAAATTGGCCCTAGTGCCTGAACGTTGTCTGTCTATCTGTGTTGGCCCTGCGATGAGGTGGCGACTTGTCCAGGGTGTACCCCGCCTTCCGCCCGATTGTAGCTGAGATAGGCGCCGGCGCCCCCCGCCACCCCAAAAGGGAATAAGCGGTAGAAAATGGATGGATGGATAGCTCATGACACAGTAAGCTGAATGATGCCTTGGAGACTTTGTATGCAGGGCAGGAATTTAACCGTTACCGTCTTTCGCCGTAATGCCCCCCAAAAATTGCGGCAGGAACATACCGTGACCACCCTTGACTTTTTATCGTTAAAAGCGGTATAATGATAATTACCCCCAAAAAACGTCATTTATTAATGCATTTTCAAGTTTAGCTTGATAATCATGGCGGACTAACTACACGGACTTTGCTCGGGAGATTTCCCCTCGAAGTAAACAAGCGCTTGGTTTAACGTCATTTTCCCTCGCTTCCCGTCGTGCGTTCAAGAGCACACTGCTGTGTTTCGGTCTAGATGGAGACAGGTTTGGACAATATTGGAGACAGATGTAGACTAAAAGTATACAGCGGAGAAGAAAACTATTTGATGTTTTGCAGCAGGTGATGTTTTGTGAACGTTGTCACAACTTGTTTATAAAGTCTTTACTTCTTTTACTGGGATGTTCACTAGGGATGTCCGATAATATCAGACTAACCGACATCATGGGACGATAAATGCTTTAAAATGTAATATCGGAAATGATCGATATCGGTTTCAAAAAGTAAAATGTATGACTTTTTAAAACGCCGCTGTGTATACCAACATAGGGAGAAGTTCAGAGCACCAATAAACATTAAAGGCACTGCCTTTGCGTGCCGGTCCAATCACATAATATCTGCGGCTTTTCCCACACACACAAGTGAATGCAATGTATACTTGGTCAACAGCCATACAGGTCACACTGAGGGTGGCCGTATTAACAACTTTAACACTGTTACAAATATGCGCCACACTGTGAAGCCACGCCAAACAAGAATCACAAACACATTTCGGGAGAACATCCGCACCGTAACACAACATAAACACAACAGAACAAATACCTAGAATTCCTTCCAGCACTAACTCTTCCGGGACGCTACAATATACACCCCCTGCTGGACTCTCACTATTATGTTGGATCCACTATGGACTGGACTCTCACAATATTATGATAGATCCACTATGGACTGGACTCTCACACTATTATGTTAGATCCACTATGGACTGGACTCTCACGATATTATGATGGATCCACCATGGACTGGACTTTCACTATTATGTTAGATCCACTATGGACTGGACTCTCACAATATTCTGTTGGATCCACTATGGACTGAACTGTCACTATTATGTTAAATCCACTATGGATTGGACTCTCACACGATTATGTTAGATCCACTATGGACTGGACTCTCACTTTTATGCTAGATCCACTATGGACTGGAATCTCACTATTATGTTAGATCCACTATGGACTGGACTCTCACTATTATGTTGGATCCACTATGGACTGGACACTCACTATTATGTTATAGCCACTATGGACTGGACTTTCACAATATTATGTTAGATCCACTATGGACTGGACTCTCACCATTATGTTAGATCCACTATGGACTGGACTCTCACTATTATGTTAGATCCACTATGAACTGGTCTTTCACAATATTAAGTTAGACCCACTCAACGTCTATTGCATCTGGTCTACCCTAGAGGGGGAGGAGGGGTCACCCACATCTGCGGTCCTCCCCAAGGTTTCTCATAGTCATTCACATTGACATCCCATTCCTTGCCCTTATGTGGGATCTGAACCGGTGATGTCGTTGTGGCTTGTGCAGCCCTTTGAGACACTTGTGATTTAGGGCTATATAAGTAAACATTGATTGATTGTGTGTGCTGAGTTTCCGTGTCTAAGCTACTAGCTCCCAGCAGCCTATAGTTTGATGGGAAATCTGAGGACAAAAAAATACAAAAACCTGATGGAACAGTCGATATTGTGGTGGAAACTCGTTTTTTTACGATGTTTGTCTATGTGGGAAGTTTGTTGCGATTTGCGTCATCATGATGCACAGTAGGTCTTTCGAATCTCATTCCCAATTTAGACTTTCCTCGCTTCCCCTTCGTTGCCGTCTGTCTCTCTCACTTCTACCTCGTCGCTCTCATAAGCGTGCTTGATTCCCTTTTCGAGAAAATGAAGCGATAAAAGCGGGTGAAAATATCAGAAGCATATTGTTGACGTTTGCCGTAAAACAAGCACAATAATAGGCGACATTGGGCAGTGGATGTCGGTTTTTCACGCAGTACCGCCTAAGGGATCAAAGATCTGTAATGTCTCCAGATTGTCTGAACCTTTTTGATGATACTACAGACCGTAGATCAGGGGCTGCCCATTACGTCGATCGCGAGCTACCAGTCGACCGCGGGGGGTGTGTCAGTCGATCTCCAGCCAGGCTTTTAAAAAAATAGACCTAAAAATGAGTGATCATCAATCTTCACCAAGACGTCACTTAAATGACATTCACGGTACCGGAGGGTCTTGTGAGATGACGCTGGCTGCTGCAAGATCATTATTATGAAAATATGACCGAGAGGAAGGCGAGAAACACTTTTTATTTCAACAGACTCTCGCGCCGTACCTTCCGTCCAAACTCTAAAGGCCGACTGCACATTTCCTATCTTCACAATAAAAGCCCTGCTTCATGCTGCCTGCGCTAACTAAATACAGAGTCTCGGAAAACTGGCGTGCACAAGCGATCCCTCAGAAAGCTGGCGTGCACAACTCTTATTTTGTTAGCGCAGGCAGCATGAAGCAGGGCTTTTATTGTGAAGATAGGAAATGTGCAGTCGGCCTTTAGAGTTTTGACGGAAGGGACGGCGCGAAAGTCTGTTGAAATAAAAAGTGTTTCTCGCCTTCCTCTCTGTCATTTTTTCATAATAATGAACTGGCAGCAGCCAGCGTCATCTCACAAGACCCTCGGGTGCCGTGAATGTGTGTTGGTTTTAGGACATTTAATGTACACAATGTATCAAAGCGGCCCTTGCATCCTTCCGGGAAAACGTTTGGACATCCCTGCACTGAACTATTTCACCACTGAATTTAAACTTTATATCAATCAATCAATCAAATCAATGTTTATTTATATAGCCCTAAATAACAAGTGTCTCAAAAGGGCTGCACAAGCCACAACAATTTATACTCAACGTTAAAAGCACACAATGTAATGCTTTTGTTTGAGAGCAGGAAGTCACTAATGGAACTTAACCCAAACCTCAAAAACAGGTAAGTGAGGCGAGCGCTTGTGCCTTCCTTCCTGCACGGAAACGTGCGAAGGACCCAAAAAAAAAAAAAGTTGCGTTTTTCACCACAGTTTAAATGTCGCGTGTAAGCGACTCGTGCACCTTTTATTAAAAAGGCTGCATAAAAGTTTGCAACATTGACATCCCTATTGCCAGCACTTGTTTTTTTTATTCAGTTATAGCCAGGGTTCATAACTTGAAGTGTGTTTTCAGGGCGGAGTCAGACCAGGAGGACATGAAAGCAGCACATGTGATATAAAATGACGTTTCCCTCACCTTTTTAGTCGTCATAGGCTGCGGTGTTGATAGACATGACTTCGGACGGACTGGAAGGGACTTTTTGCAGCTTCTACGACAGGTAAAGCCACACAAAAATATGTATTTCACGAACAAGTCTTCCATGTTGAAAAGGTTTATTCTAGATATTATATACTACATTTGTTGTGTGGAATAAAAACTAGTCAGATTGTACAAATTGGTCATTTGAAAAATGACTCAAAATACAGACCCCGTTTCCATAAGAGTCTGGAAATTGATTTAGACGTAAATAAAAATAGAATACAATGATTTGCAAAACCTTTTCAACCCATATTCAGTTGAATGCACTACAAATACAAGATATTTGATGTTCAAACTCATTAACATTTTTTTTGTTGCAAATAATAATTAACTTAGAATTTCATAGGTGCAACACGTGCCAAAGTAGTTGGGAAAGGGCATGTTCACCGCTGTGTGACATCACATTTTCTTTCAACAACACTCTAATAAACATTTGGGAACTGAGGAAACTAATTGTCGAAGCTTTGAAAGTGAAGTGAAGTGAAGTGAACTATATTTATATAGCGCTTTTCTCAAGTGACTCAAAGCGCTTTACATAGTGACACCCAATATCTAAGTTACATTTAAACCAGTGTGGGTGGCACTGGGAGCAGGTGGGTAAAGTGTCTTGCCCAAGGACACAACGGCAGTAACTAGGATGGCACAAGCGGGAATCGAACCTGCAACCCTCAAGTTGCTGACACGGCCACTCTACCAACCGAGCTATGCTAAAGTGGAATTCTTTCCCATTCTTGTTTTATGTAGAGCTTCAGTCGTTCAACAGTCGCCGCTGTTTTTCGGTACCTTGGAGACATCAATGCCTCGTCGGTGTGTTGTCAGAGGGTGTAACAACACGATCAGGGACGGATTCAAGTTGTTTACGTAGAGTGTGCATCGATTAGCATGAATTAAATTTGTCCAAAAATGAGATGGGTGTGGCTTTTGTTTAGTTTCTCTCTATAGTCCAAAAGAGACTGTATATATCTAAAAACTAAATTTGTCAACTTCGGTTTCATGATTTTTAAGTTGGCATGCTAATCGATTCTAACATGCTATCTAAGCTAGTTGTATGTACATTTGTAGCTATATTTGCATCCAGCCTTTCCCTCCACCCACATTTAATGCCAAACAAACACTTACCAATCGACGGATTTAAGTTGCTCCAGTGTCACAAGATGGGAAAGTCCCGATCGGTTTGGTCTGCACATTTTACCGGCGATGCTAAGGCAGACATGGCTGAATAGCGTCAATAGCTATTCGCTCAATAGCTTCAGTTTCTTCTTCAATTTCGTTTTTGCTATCTGCCTCCATACTCCGACCATCTGTTTCAATACATGCGTAATCTGTTGAATCGTTTAAGCCGCTGAAATCCAAGTCTGAATCCGAGCTAATGTCGCTATATCTTGCTGTGCTCTCAGCTTTTTTCGGGATATTCAATGATGGGTAAATTTTGAAAAAAACCTCGAAAAATAAAATAAGCCACTGGGAACTGATTTTTACTGGTTTTAACCCTTCTGAAATTGTGATAATGTTCCCCTTTAACAACACTCAAAAAACGTTTGGGAACTGAGGAAACCAATTGTCGAAGCTTTGAAAGTGAAATTCTTTCCCATTCTTGTTTTATGTAGAGCTTCAGTCGTTCAACAGTCCGGGGTCTCCTCTGTCGTATTTTACGTTTCATAATACCCCACACATTTTCGATGAGAGACAGGTCTGGGCTGCAGGCGGACCAGGAAAGTACCCGCACTCTTTTACTATGAAGCCACGCTGTTGTAACACATGCTGAATGTGGCTTGGCATTGTCTTGCTGAAATAAGCAGGGGCGTCCATGAAAAAGACGGCGCTTAAATGGCAGCATATGTTGTTCCAAAACCTGTATGTACCTTTCAGCATTAATGTTGCCTTCACAGATGTGTAAGTTACCCATGCCTTGGGCACTAATGCACCCCCATACCATCACAGATGCTGGCTTTTGAACTTTGCGTCGATAACAGTCTGGATGGTTCACTTCCCCTTTGGTCCGGATGACACAATGTCGAATATTTACAAAAAACTATTTGAAATGTGGACTCGTCAGACCACAGAACACTTTTCCACTTTGCATCAGTCCATTTCAAATGATCTCTGGCCCAGAAAAGCCGGCGGCGTTTCTGGATGTTGTTGATAAATGGCTTTCGCTTTGCATAGTAGAGCTTCAACTTGCACTTATAGCTGTAGCGACGAACTGTATTTAGTGACAGTGGTTTTCTGAAGTGTTCCTGACCCTGTGTGGTGATATCCTTTAGAGATTGATGTCGGTTCTTGATACAGTGGCGTCTGAGGGATCATTCAATGTTGGTTCCTCCGCTTACGTGGAGTGATTCCTCCAGATTCTCTGAACCTTTTGATGATATTATGGAGCGTAGATGTTGAAACCCCTAATTTTTTTGCAATTGCACTTTGAGAAACGTTGTTCTTAAACTGTTTGACTATTTGCTCACGCAGTTGTGGACAAAGGGGTGTACCTCGCCCCATCCTTTCTGGCGAAAGACTGAGCATTTTTTGGGAAGCTGTTTTTATACCCAATCATGGCACCCACCTGTTCCCAATTAGCCTGCGCACCTTGGGGGGTGTTCCAAATAAGTGTTTGATGAGCATTTCTTAACTTTATCAGTATTTATTGCCACCTTTCCCAACTTCTTTGTCACATGTTGCTGGTATAAAATTCTAAAGTTAATGATTATTTGCACACAAAAAAAATGTATCAGTTTGAACATCAAATATGTTGTCTTTGTAGCAAAAAAATATACAAACAAAAATCGCTCACAGCGGAGGCACAACTTGGGCTAAAGAACAAAGCTAACGCATAAACAGACTAAGAAGATAAATCAAACAAAACTTACTTGGCATGGCATGAAGCACAAAACTATGGCAAGGCATGAAACAAGTCAGCACAGGGCGACTGACTGGCAAATACGAGCTTAAATACTGCCTCTGATTAGTGCTCGGGAAGCAGGTGAGCGGGCGTTTTGTCCACCACAGACAGGTGGACAAAATGAGTAACCAAGGAAACCAGACAAGGGAGTGGAAAAAAACAGGAACTTAAAGAGTCCAAAGGACAAACAGCACATGGCCAAACAAAAACATGATCAAGAGACATGACATTTTATTTATTATTGGTTAGCTTCAGAATAACAATGTTATTAAATAGAATAAGAGACTTATTATACTTTAAAAATGTTGGTCTTACTTAAAAATGCACGCATTTAGTTGTATTCAGTGTTAAAAAATATGATAAGGCTCTCACTGAAATACGTTTTGAAATATTTGCCTTTCACGGCTCTCTCAGCCAAAAATGTTCCCGACCCCTACTCTAGCCTTTAAATAGACTCCCTTTCTAGACCAGTTGATCTGCCGTTTCTTTTCTTTTTCTCTTATGTCCCACTCTCCCTTGTGGAGGGGGTCCGATCCGATCCGGTGGCCATGTACTGCTCGCCTGTGTATCGGCTTGGGGACATCCCCGCCCCCGCTCGGGATGGTTTCCTGCTGGCTCCGCTGTGAACGGGACTCTCGCTGCTGTGTTGGATCCGCTTTGGACTGGACTCTCGCGATTGTGTTGGATCCATTATGGATTGAACTTTCACAGTATCATGTTAGACCCGCTCGACATCCATTGCTTTCCTCCTCTCCAAGGTTCTCATAGTCATCATTGTCACCGACGTCCCACTGGGTGTGAGTTTTCCTTGTCCTTATGTGGGCCTACCGAGGATGTCGTGGTGGTTTGTGCAGCCCTTTGAGACACTAGTGGTTTAGGGCTATATAAGTAAACATTCATTGATTGATTGATTGATTCTTTGTCACGTGTTGCTGGCATCAAAATCTAAAGTTAATGATTATTTGCAACAACAAAAAAAAAAGGTTTATCAGTTTTAACATCAAATATGTTGTCTTTGTAGCATATTCAACTGAATATGGCTTGAGAAGGATTTGAAAATCATTGCATTCCGTTTATATTTACATCTAACACAATTTCCCAACTCATATGGAAACGGGGTTTGTAGTTTGTCCTCACAAGGACCAACAACCTTGAGAGCCTGACGCTGTCAGGAACCAAGATATCGGCCCTCCCCGCTGATTTGTGTGAGAATCTCAAGCTCCTTGAAACACTAGATTTATCCTACAATGAGATCAAGGAAGTACCATCCCTTCAGGTCTGCGTCTTACTGCAGGAGATAAGTTTTCGGCACAACCAAATAGAGGAAATTGGCAGAGATACGTTCCAAGGTCTTACTGCTCTACGTTTACTAGATCTGAGTAGAAATAAAATCCAAGTTATTCACAGAGAAGCTTGTCCAGGGTGTACCCTGCCTTCCGCCCGATTGCAGTTGAGATAGGCGAGCCCAAAGGGAATAAAATGGATGGATGGATAGTTTGTGCTCTTCACAAACTATCAAAGGCAAGGTATTGACAAATGTTATTTTCCATCCATCCATCCATCCATCCATCATCTTCCGCTTATCCGAGGTCGGGTCGCGGGGGCAACAGCCTAAGCAGGGAAACCCAGACTTCCCTCTCCCCAGCCACTTCGTCTAGCTCTTCCCGGGGGATCCCGAGGCGTTCCCAGGCCAGCCGGGAGACATAGTCTTCCCAACGTGTCCTGGGTCTTCCCCGTGGCCTCCTACCGGTTGGACGTGCCCTAAACACCTCCCTAAGGAGGCGTTCGGGTGGCATCCTGACCAGATGCCCGAACCACCTCATCTGGCTCCTCTCGATGTGAAGGAGCAGCGGCTTTACTTTGAGTTCCTCCCGGATGGCAGAGCTTCTCACCCTATCTCTAAGGGAGAGCCCCGCCACACGGCGGAGGAAACTCATTTCAGCCGCTTGTACCCGTGATCTTATCCTTTCGGTCATGACCCAAAGCTCATGACCATAGGTGAGGATGGGAACGTAGATCGACCGGTAAATTGAGAGCTTTGCCTTCCGGCTCAGCTCCTTCTTCACCACAACGGATCGGTACAACGTCCGCATTACTGAAGACGCCGCACCGATCCGCCTATTTTCCATCCATCCATCCATTTCCTACCGCTTATTCCCTTTTTGGGGTCGCGGAGGGCGCTGGCGCCTATCTCAGCTACAATCGGGCGGAAGGCAGGGTACACCCTGGACAAGTCGCCACCTCATCGCAGGGCCAACACAGATAGACAGACAACATTCACACTCACATTCACACACTAGGGCCAATTTAGTGTTGCCAATCAACCTATCCCCAGGTGCATGTCTTTGGAAGTGGGAGGAAGCCCGAGTACCCGGAGAGAACCCACGCATTCACGGGGAGAACATGCAAACTCCACACAGAAAGATCCCGAGCCTGGATTTGAACCCAGGACTGCAGGAACTTCGTATTGTGAGGCAGACGCACTAACCCCTCTGCCACCGTGAAGCCCATGTTATTTTCCTTTTCATATAAAAAAAAAAAAAAGCAAATCACAGGTGTGTGATGACGAGTGTGCATGTGAAAGTGAACCTTACAACCTAAAACGTCTACTTCTGTTTTTTCTCCCCATCGCCCGCTGCCTCCGGCTTCCAAATGCAGAAATCAAAAGTTATCTCATTTGCACGTGTGCACAGAGTGAGATGGAGGAGGAAGCGGTGACTTCCATCCTGCATCGACCGCAGAGAAACATGAGGGCCGTTCTGCTTTTCCCCCTCCTCTCCCTGCTACGGGTCCACGCCGCCAAAACACCCGCCTGCCCCGAGCGCCAGCACGAACGTCAGTCGTTGCCGGAATCCCCTTTTTAAATTTTTGTACAGAAGCACGAAACAAAAACAAATATATAACACACCTGTCGCCGTTTCTCTCAGGTCTCATCTGTTACAACGACTACAGTCAAAACATCACGTGCCTGTGGAACGACACCGGCGTTTTACGCACGGACAACACGCCGTGCCGCGTACACGCAGAAAGAATCCACATTACGGAGAAGAAGTAAGTCTGACCACAACGCCGCATTGCCTCGTTACACCGGGTTACATTTGTTACGAGGATACCTCGCAGCCGAGTGTGAAGCGACCGGAATGAGAATCGGCACCTCCAAGTCCGAGTCCATGGTTCTCGCCCGGAAAAGGGTGGAGAGCCATTTCCGGGTTGGGGAGGAGACCCTGCCCCAAGTGGAGGAGTTCAAGTACCTAGGAGTCTTGTTCACGAGTGAGGGAAGAGTGGATCGTGAGATCGACAGGCGGATCGGTGCGGCGTCTTCAGTAATGCGGACGTTGTACCGATCAATTGTGGTGAAGAAGGAGCTGAGCCGGAAGGCAAAGCTCTCAATTTACCGGTCGATCTACGTTCCCATCCTCACCTACGGTCATGAGTTTTGGGTTATGACCAAAAGGACAAGATCACGGGTTCAAGCGGCCGAAATGAGTTCCCTCTGCCGGATAGAGATAGGGTGAGAAGCTCTGAGTAAATCCGCCGCTCCTCCACATGGAGAGGTACCACATGAGGTGGTTCGATAATCTGCTCAGGATGCCACCCGAACGCCTCCCAAGGGAGGTGTTTTGGGCACGTCCGACCGGTAGGAGGCAACGGGGAAGACCCAGGACACGTTGGGGAGACTATGTCTACCGGCTGGCCTGGGAATGCCTCGGGATCCCCCGGGAAGAGCTAGACGAAGTGGCTGGGGAGAAGGAAGTCTGGGTTTCCGTGTTTAGGCTGGATGGATAGTCCGGAAAATACGGTACATATGATTAAGCCCTCCACCTCTGCCATGCAACAATGGAAACTCGTGACCAGAATTGCACACCGGATTGTAAGGCGCACTGCCGATGAACGGTAGGGGTGGGCGATATCGCAAATTTGGGTATCGATACCGATCCGATACCGGCCAGTATTGCCGATACCGATACCAAAAGTGTCGTCATCTGATGGGGGGTGGGGGGGGGAGGGGGGGGGTGACTTCGGGGTATCGATACTTTTGAAAAAACAAATTTGTACTTTTGCCTTTGTTAATTATGATAATAATACAACACAGGACAACGATTTAAGTAAAAAAATAAAATATTTATTACAAAAGTAATATCAATAGCAATAAAGTGACGCAAATAAGGTGCAAACAACTACTGAACCTGGCTGGTCGCCTCGAAACACACAAACACTTAAGGTAAATAACAAAACTCTAGTTATCGAACAAAGTTGTAAACATGAACACAAAACAAAAGAACTGAGAAATTCGAATAAAAAAGTAATAATATCAATTACAATAAAGTAAGTAGTGCAAATAAGGTGAAAACAAATACTGAACTTGGCGAGTCGCCTCACAACACACAAGAACTTAAGTAAAAAAAGAAAACACTCGTTATTAAACAGTTGTAAAAATGAACACAAAACAAAAGAACTGAGAAATTATTATCGTTATTTTAGTGCAATAAAATACTTTACAGTTTACAACCAAGACATTAAGTCGCACTGGAAACGCACGCGTGTGTGTGTGTGTGTGTGTGCGTGTCCGACTGAACCTCGGAGCGAATTATACTGATGTGTGTGCGCAAACGCACCAAACGTCATGTTAATTGTATTTATTTTATTTTATTTTGGGTTGAAGATGAATTTTTAAGTGTTTTTAAATCTCGTTCGCGACTTATCACTAGGGAGGAGGGATGTAGTGGTGAGGAGCGCTGCGCTCACATTTTTTTTTTTTTAAATCGGAGTGATTCGCTTAATTTGGTGAAGTATCGATACCATCACGCCAGTATCGATACGATACCGATACTCACCAAGTATCGATACTATCGATACTTGGTATCGATACGCCCAGCCCTAATGAACGGGCCTAGTCGAGGTTTATTTTCATTCAAAAGTCTCACCGGATTATAAGGCGCATTAAAGGAGTCATATTATTATGATTTTTTTTCTAAATGTAAAATACTTCCTTGTGGTCTACGTAACATGTAATGGTGGTTCTTTGCTCAAAATGTTGCATGGATGATGTTTTACAGATTATCTTCAAGCCGCTTTCTGACAGTCGCTTCAGGATGCGCATTATTTACGTGGCTCACCTTCGACGGCGTCTTCTCCCCGTCATCTTCGTTGTAGCGGTGTAGCGTGCAAGGACAATACTTGCCAACCCTCCCAATTTTCCCAGGAGACTCCCGAATTTCAGTTCCCCTCCCGAAAATCTCCCAGGGCAACCATTCTCCCGAATTTCTCCCGATTTCCACCCGGACAACAATATTGGGCCTTTAGGCACGTCTTTTCCCCGTCATCTTTGTCGTAGCGGTGTAGCGTGCAAGGACGGAGGTGGAAGAAGTTTCAAAAGATGGAGCTAACTGTTTTAATGACATTTAGACTTTACTTCAGTCAATAACGGAGCAGCGTCTCGTCATCCGTGGCTCACTGGTGTTACAACAAAAAACGACTGACCGGAACTCTCCAATAACTAAAGTTCCTTGGGTGAATAATGTAAATTCACTACACCGGTATGTTTTAGTGCTTTCATGGCAAGTTTACAGACAGATTTAAGATGGAATGTTACACTATATTACAAATGGCAACAGTGGAGGATAAATGTCCCATAACAAGAAGATAGAGAAAACAAAGGTGGATGCGCGCAGATTTTTTGGACTTATGCAGCTCCCAAATACAGATCAGCAGGTACCAGAAGGTAAGAAAAGTTGCATTTGCATAAAATTGCGAAACAAAACGCCAAAACGTCTTACCTTATACACACACCATAAAAATACTAGTATGTTGAAGTTAAAGTACCAAAGATTGTCACACACACACTAGGTGTGGTGAAATTTGTCCTCTGCATTTGACCCATCCCCTTGTTCACCCCCTGGGAAGTGAGGGGAGCAGTGGGCAGCAGCGTTGCCGCGCCCAGGAATCATTAATGATGATCTAACCCCCGATTCAAACCCTTGATGCTGAGTGCCAAGCAGGGAGGCAATGGGTCCCATTTTTTTATAGTCTTTGGTATGACTCGGCCAGGCTTTGAACTCCCAACCTGGCGATCTCAGGGCGGACACTCTAACCACTAGGCCACTGAGTAGGTACAGAGCGGTAAAGTACAATCCTTGCCAAAGTCGTACTAAAAAATGTTGATATATTTGTGAGCGCCGTGTGTAATGTTCTATATTTTCAATGGAACATATTTAATTTTGGTGTTTACTTGAGTCATATTGCAGTCTATCAATCAATCAATGTTTATTTATATAGCCCCAAATCACAAATGTTTCAAAGGACTGCACAAATCATTACGACTACAACATCCTCGGAAGAACCCACAAAAGGGCAAGGAAAACTCACACCCAGTGGGCAGGGAGAATTCACATCCAGTGGGACGCCAGTGACAATGCTGACTATGAGAAACCTTGGAGAGGACCTCAGATGTGGGCAACCCCCCCCCTCTAGGGGACCGAAAGCAATGGATGTCGAGCGGGTCTAACATGATACTGTGAAAGTTCAGTCCATAGTGGCTCCAACACAGCCGCAAGAGTTCAGTTCAAGCGGATCCAAGACAGCAGCGAGAGTCCCGTCCACAGGAGACCATCTCAAGCGGAGGCGGATCAGCAGCGTAGAGATGTCCCCAACCAATACACAGGCGAGCGGTCCATCCTGGGTCTCGACTCTGGACAGCCAGTACTTCATCCATGGTCATCGGACCGGACCCCCTCCACAAGGGAGGGGGGGACATAGGAGAAAGAAAAGAAGCGGCAGATCAACTGGTCTAAAAAGGAGGTCTATTTAAAGGCTAGAGTATACAGATGAGTTTTAAGGTGAGACTTAAATGCTTCTACTGAGGTAGCATCTCGAACTGTTACCGGGAGGGCATTCCAGAGTACTGGAGCCCGAACGGAAAACGCTCTATAGCCCGCAGACTTTTTTTGGGCTCTAGGAATCACTAATAAGCCGGAGTCTTTTGAACGCAGATATCTTGCCGGGACATATGGTACAATACAATCGGCAAGATAGGCTGGAGCTAGACCGTGTAGTATTTTATACGTAAGTAGTAAAACCTTAAAGTCACATCTTAAGTGCACAGGAAGCCAGTGCAGGTGAGCCAGTACAGGCGTAATGTGATCAAACTTTCTTGTTCTTGTCAAAAGTCTAGCAGCCGCATTTTGTACCAACTGTAATCTTTTAATGCTAGACATGGGGAGACCCGAAAATAATACGTTACAGTAATCGAGACGAGACGTAACAAACGCATGGATAATGATCTCGGCGTCTTTAGTGGACAGAATGGAGCGAATTTTAGAGATGTTACGGAGATGAAAGAAGGCCGTTTTAGTAACGCTTTTAATGTGTGCCTCAAAGGAGAGAGTTGGGTCGAAGATAATACCCAGATTTTTTACCGAGTCACCTTGTTTTATTATTTGGTTGTCAAATGTTAAAGTTGTATTATTAAATAGAAGTCGGTGTCTAGCAGGACCGATAATCAGCATTTCCGTTTTTTTGGCGTTAAATTGCAAAAAGTTAGCGGACATCCATTGTTTGATTTCATTAAGACACGCTTCCAACTGACTACAGTCCGCCGTGTTGGTCAGCTTTAGGGGCATGTAGAGTTGGGTGTCATCAGCATAACAGTGAAAGCTAATACTGTATTTGCTACACATATCTCTTATGTATGATTGCCATCTACTGGTGACACTTATCATTTCACCATGTACCAAATAAAATAGCTCCGAGGTCGGTACGCACAATCAAAATGATTCCGTACATGGGGCGCACCGGGTTATAAGGCGCACTGTCGAGTTTTGGGACAATGAAAGGATTTTATAAAATACAGTTTTCTTGCTGTCAAAAGAGAAATTGAAATTTATTGTGTCCTATTTTTTATTTATTCTAGGCGTTATTACAATTCTAGGCGTTATTACAACGCTTCCTGTGTACTGGCACCAGTTGAGGTCTCCACACCGGGACTTAAGGCGTGTTCTTTGATCTTCAAGAAACCAGGCATTGTGAGTCAGTGACACTCACAGCAATATAATTAGATCTGAGTGTAATATTCAGCCCTTACAAAGTTCATCCAGAAGATTTCCTGAGGGATGTATGGAGTAGTGATCATCTCCCATGTATCGCTACCAATCATAACCAATCAATTCTGCAGTTTCAGTCCTACCACATGCTGGGAATTTCTCTGGACTGTTCCTCTGTGCGGATGAACTACACACCGTACTGCCACGGTGAGTACAGTTAATACTAGAGATGTCCGATAAATGCTTCAAAACATGATATCGGAAATTATCGGTATCGGTTCCGAAAAGGTACATTTATGACTTTTTTAAAACGCCGCTGTACGGAGTGGTACACGGACGTAGGGAGAAGTACAGAGCGCCAATAAACCTCAAAGGCACTGCCTTTGCGTGCCGACCCGATCACATAATACCTACGGCTTTTCACACACACACAAGTGAATGCAAGGCATACTTGGTCAACAGCCATACAGGTCACACTGAGGGTGGCCGTATAAACAACTTTAACACTGTCACAAATATGCGCCACATTGTGAACCCACACCAAACAATAATGACAAACACAACATAAACACAACAAATACCCAGAACCCCTTGCATCTCTAACTCTTCCTACTCCCTCCCCCCATCTCAACCTCTTCATGTTCTCTCAGGGAGAGTATGTCCCAAATTCCAAGCTGCTGTTTCGAGGCATGTTAAAAAAAAATAATGCCCTTTGTGACTTCAATAATAAATATGGCAGTGTTGGCCTTTTTTTTTCCATAACTTGAGTTGTGTAAGAACGTGGATTTTGATGCAGTTTACTGCGTGGATTGTTATCCCGGAATGCAAACGAACTGGACCGGACATGGTTTGAAGGTAAATACACCTACCTAGGTTCCATTCTAGAGGTTAATCTTTCCTGTGATAAAATGGCAACCAAGGTGATCAAAAAGGTCAACCAAAGAACGAGATTCCTCTACAGAATCTCCTCTCCGGTCAACAAAAGCACCTTGAGGATTCTAGCGGGAACTCTCATTCAACCCTTCTTCGATTACGCTTGCACCTCCTGGTACCCCAGCACCTCCAAAACCCTCAAATCTAGACTCCAAACATCCCAGAATAAGCTAATCCGGTTACTTTTGGACCTCCACCCCAGATCACACCTCAATCCAACCCACTTCTCCAAAGTGGGCTGGCTCAGGGTGGAGGACAGAGTAAAACAACTTGCACTGAGCCTAGTCTATAAAATCTGCTACACCTCCTTGATACCGAAGTACATGTCAAATTACTTCGGTAAAAGTTAAAAGTCCCAAAATCGCATTCAAAACCACTCATCAACTGTAACTGTAATGACCGCCATAACCACAACACCAGGGGGAGCTCCACAAACCACGTTAAACCCAGATTTCGATCTAACAAAGGTCTTAACTCATTCTCTTTCTATGCCACATCAATGTGGAATGCACTCCCAACAGGTATAAAAGTAAGTGCATCTCTATATTCCTTCAAAAGCGCTCTAAAACACCTCCAGGCAACTTCAACACTTTACTAATACCCTCCTCCATTCACATCCCATCTCCCCGGATTATAAACAACTCAAATGTACTTCTAATGTATTTACTTGTTCTTATGCTATGTGAACTCACTATGTTCTCTGCTGGCTGTACATATCCTACTAAATAAGACCTACACTGTTTCAATGTCCACATTTCTCTGTTGATGCAATTGTTGATGACTGAAGTTCTGATATCAACCAAAGCTCCTCATCCCACCCCCCGGATTGTAAATAATGTAAATAATTCAATGTACATACTATGATGATTAACTTGTGTGATGACTGTATTATGTTGATAGTATATATTTGTACCATGAATTGATTAACGTGGACCCCGACTTAAACAAGTTGAAAAACGTATTCGGGTGTTACCATTTAGTGGTCAATTGTACGGAATATGTACTGTACTGTGCAATCTACTAATAAAAGTATCAATCAATCAATCAATCAATACATGTTTTAATTTATCACTTACAAAGGGTACAAACAAAAGGCGCTCACAGCGGAGGCACAAAACTTAACGCAGGAAACCAAAAAACGTCAACACAACTTACGGTATTGAGAACTATGGCATGGACCGAAAAAACAAGAGTGATCCAACATGGGCAGAGCAAGAGATGAATAATGCCATTAGAACAGGGGTCGGGAACTTTTTTGGCTGAGAGAGCCATGGAAGCCAAATATTTTAAAATATATTTGCGTGAGAGCCATATATTTTTTTTCAACACTGAATACAACTAAATGTGTGCATTTTTATGTAAAACCAACATTAGGGTATAACACGTCTGTTAGTCTTTTTAATGACATTTTTATTCTGAAGCTAACTGATAATGAATAAAATACTTCTTACCATTCTTCAATCAATCAATCAATGTTTATTTATATAGCCCCAAATCACAAATGTCTCAAAGGACTGCACAAATCATTACGACTACAACATCCTCGGAAGAACCCACAAAAGGGCAAGGAAAACTCACACCCAGTGGGCAGGGAGAATTCACATCCAGTGGGACGCCAGTTACAATGCTGACTATGAGAAACCTTGGAGAGGACTTCAGATGTGGGCAACCCCCCCACCCTCTAGGGGACCGAAAGCAATGGATGTCGAGCGGGTCTAACATGATACTGTGAAAGTTCAATCCATAGTGGCTCCAACACAGCCACGAGAGTTCAGTTCAAAGCGGATCCAAGACAGCAGCGAGAGTCCCGTCCACAGGAAACCATCCCAAGCGGAGGCGGATCAGCAGCGTAGAGATGTCCCCAACCGATACACAGGCGAGATTTATTTGGGAAAACCTTGTTACATTGTTTAAGGCAGGGGTGCCCACACTTTTTCTGCAGGCGAGCTACTTTTTAATTGACCAACTCGAGGGGATCTACCTCATTTGTATATATCATTTATATTTATTTATTTATGAAAGAGACATTTTTGTAAACAAGTTAAATGTGTTTAATGATAATACAAGCATGTGTAACACATATAGATGTCTTTCTTTCACGAAGACAAGAATATAAGTTGGTGTATTACCTGATTCTGATGACTTGCATTGATTGGAATCAGACAGTAATGATGATAACGCCCACATTTTCAAATGGAGGAGAAAAAAAGTTGTCCTTTCTGTACAATACCACATGAAAGTGGTTGGTTTTTGGCATCTAATTCATCCAGCTTCCATACACTTTACAAGAAAACCATTGGCGGCAAATTCCGTAGCTTGCTTGATTGACATTCACGGCACCCGAGGGTCTTGTGAGATGACGCTGGCTGCTGCCAGTTCATTATTATGAAAAAATGACAGAGAGCAAGGCGAGAAACACTTTTTATTTCAACAGACTTTCGCGCCGTCCCTTCCGTCAAAACTCTAAAGGCCGACTGCACATTTCCTATCTTCACAATAAAAGCCCTGCTTCATGCTGCCTGCGGTAACAAAATAAGAGTCTTGGAAAGCTGGCGTGCACAAGTGATGTGCACGCCAGCTTTCTGAGGGATCGCTTGTGCACGCCAGTTTTCCGAGACTCTGTATTTAGTTAGCGCAGGCAGCATGAAGCAGGGCTTTTATTGTGAAGATAGGAAATGTGCAGTCGGCCTTTAGAGTTTTGACGGCGCGAGAGTCTCTTGAAATAAAAAGTGTTTCTCGCCTTCCTCTCGGTCATATTTTCATAATAATGATCTTGCAGCAGCCAGCGTCATCTCACAAGACCCTCCGGTACCATGAATGTCATTTAAGTGACGTCTTGGTGAAGATTGAAGATCACTCATTTTTAGGTCCAATTTTTTTAAAAGCCTGGCTGGAGATCGACTGACACACCCCCCGCGGTCGACCGGTAGCTCACGATCG
This sequence comes from Nerophis ophidion, assembly GCF_033978795.1. Lineage (NCBI taxonomy): Eukaryota > Metazoa > Chordata > Actinopteri > Syngnathiformes > Syngnathidae > Nerophis > Nerophis ophidion. Next base: position 85,994,074 of record NC_084611.1, read on the forward strand.
ACGTAATGGGCACCCCTGGTTTAAGGCATCCAGCGGGGCATCACAACAAAATTAGGCACAATAACGTGTTAATTAGACTTCGAGGAAAAACATATCCATGAAGCCGAACAGAAGCGACAGCTCCGCAAGACGAGAGACTGTTCTTCCCTCTCAGCCAGCCACCCCCCAGCCATAACCTGTCCACACTGCAGCCGGTCATTCCGTGCAAGGATTGGCGTCATCAGCCATCTTCGCACACACAAATCAACGTGAAGTCTCCTCGTCATCTTTGAAAACGAAGGACGAACATGAGCATGACAACAAAATTAGCCACAATAATGTGTTAGTTATATCGGAATCGGTAGTTAAGAGTTGGACAATATCGGAATACTGGATATCGGCAAAAAAAACATTATCGGACATCCCTAGTAAATACCGTACTTCAGGGGTAGGGAACCTATGGCTCTAGAGCCAGATGTGGCTCTTTTGATGACTGCATCTGGCTCTCAGATAAATCTTAGCTGACATTGCTTAACACGATAATTATGAATAATTTCGCTGGTAATCACAGTGCTGAAAATAACGTGCAAAATATAAAACATTCTCATGCATTTAAATCCATCCATCCGTTTTCTACCGCACCTGTTTCAAGAAGTCGCATTAATGGTAAGAAGTATTTTATGTCACGATGGGGGGGTCGCAGCTTGCTGCAGGGTCGTTCCCCCAGGAAGGCAGACGGACTACTCGGGACATGGTTTTTAGGTAAAAATATGATTTAATTCAAACTACAAAAAGATACAAACAAAAATCGCTCACAGTGGAGGCACAACTTGGGCTAAGGAACAAAGCTAACGTATAAACAGACTATGAACATAAATCAAACAAAACTTACTTGGCATGGCATGAAGCACGAAACTATGGCAAGGCATGAAACAAGTCAACAGAGAGCAAGAAAAGATCACATTGACGCCAGAGCAACTGACTGGCAAAGACGAGCTTAAAAACTGCCTCTGATTAGTGCTCGGTGTCACACCTATGGATCTTGTTTTGTCATGTTATGTTTTTGTTTTTGGACTCTTGTTTTCCGTTTTACACTTCCTGGTTTTGTTTTTCCATAGTAACCCATTAGTTTCCAGCTGGTCTCCAAGTCACGCCCAGCCCTCAGTCCCATACCTGTTTATAATCATCATAGCTGCTATTTATATCATTCTGTTTCTGTCAGGCTTGGACTAGGATTGTTTGTGCTCCTTCGACGCAGAGGGAATATGGGACGAGCCAGGCGTGAATTAAGGTACATGATGTTTTATTGGGATTCTAAATTAAAAAATAAACAAACCAAGGGCGCTCACAAAGAGGTATAAAACTTGGCTACAAAAATACAATCAGGAAAACAAAACAACTGCTCGATGGCATGAAAGACAGTGAACTAACTTAAACTTGCACTGTGGCAAAACTATGAATAACTAACACAAAAAAAAACTTACTGTGAGAGGTACAAGGGGCATGGATTGCAAGGTAATTGAGGGTGCGTGAAGGCATGAAGCAGAATGCACCCTCAATTACCTTGCAATCCACGCCCCTTGTACCTGTCAGAATAAGTTTTTTTTGTGTTAGTTATTCATAGTTTTGCCACAGTGCAAGTTTAAGTTAGTTCATTGTCTTTCATGCCATCGAGCAGTTGTTTTGTTTTCCTGATTGTATTTTTGTAGCCAGGTTTTATACCTCTTTGTGAGCGCCCTTGGTTTGTTTATTTTTGTATTTAGAATCCAAATAAAACATCATGTACCTTAGTTCACGCCTGGCTCGTCCCATATTCCCTCTGCATTGAAGGATCACACTCAATCGTAGTCCAAGCCTGACACTCGGGAAGCAGGTGAGCGGGCATTTTGTCCACCAGAGACAGGTGGACAAAATGAGTAACCAAGGAAACAAGACAAGGGAGTGGAAAAAAACAGGAACTTAAAGAGTCCAAAGGACAAACAGCACACGGCCAAACAAAAACATGATCAACAGACATGACATTTGATTTATTATTGGTTAGCTTCAGAATAACAATGTTATTAAAAAGAATAAGAAACTTATTATACTCTAAAAATGTTGGTCTTACTTAAAAATGCACACATTTAGTTGTATTCAGTGTTAAATAATATGATATGGCTCTCACGGAAATACTTTTTGAATAGGGCGGGGCAACGATTAAAAATTTTAATCGAAGTTAATCGCACTATTTCTCTGATTAATCGCGATTAACTGCATTGTATACGCAAAGCCCAATAATGAATTCAAAAGTAGTGTGTAGTGCACCTTTATTGGAATATTCTCCCACATGAACAAAAGCGCCAAAACATTTGTTGTGCAAACACAATTTAAATCAGTCCTTGTTAAACAGTAGCAGTTAAATAGCATATTTTATGAAAATCAACTCCAAACATGTAAATACAAACATTTAAGCTTATTGCCACTGCCAGGGTATTTAAGTTATCCAGTTTGTTATGGAAAATAAATATAATCTACATACAAATCTCTGAGCCACAATCATAACATCTGAACAGGCAATTTCTGAGGTAACAGCAGGAACATTTTTTTTTTTTATCAGGGATCTTATGTTTAAAAAACCTATATTATAGGTAGTGGGCTGTTTTAGGGAATTTTTGATCAAATTATCTGTAGTAGCAATATTAATAATGTTGTGTTTATTCTGCGTAGTGCACTTAAAATAATTATGACCATATCTAGGAATTGATACGATGGGAATTTTCCGATTGTTTGCTTGGTGCTTTGATAAACTGAACGCATCATATACATGGTACTATATTGTGATGTTATGAGAACTACTCTACCCAGCATGCAACAGGAGTGACGAGCATGCGCGGTAGCCCGGTATAGGTTGTGTGTCGCCATGACGGCATCTTGTATGTTGTGATATGCACGCTCTTAAAAGCAAACGTTAAGAACTCAGCCAACACTCCTCATCTGCATTATTCATAAATAGACAGACAACACATATACTCCGCTGCTTCACAGGCCGCTGGATGTAGCCGGCAAAGTATTCCCATGCTAGCTAGCCGGTCTAGCAAGCACACGTCATTCAGTCCAAAACGGCCCGATCTATCCACATTCAGAATTGTCTGGCGGTCGTAAGTGATCCCGGAGTGACCACGCTGTAAGCCAGCCATGAAATTTGCAGAAGTGTCCGGTATTTTTGCCAAATGTTCCATCTTTACCAAGAGCCCCTCGACGCCGAAGCTTATCCGGGCGACGCCATCTTGTTAAGAAAAGGCGTTAACAAAATAAAAGCATGTAAACAACATACGCAAATGTGCGATCAAATAATTGTCGGCGTTAATAGATTGATGAGTTACCGCGTAATTAACGCATTAATTTGCCCACCCCTATTATACTTCATCGTCCTGCTGCTAAACACACCTGCCGCACCTGTCGTCCTGCAGTCAAGCTGTATCCGCCGACAGAACCCAGAGTCAACATGACAACGGTCTCCTCTGTGCCCCAAGCAGCCGAGCACCACGACATCTCCCGTCACACCTTCCAGCTGCAGTGGAAGTCAAAGGATCAGCCGTGGAATGTGTGTAGTGTATACACGCAAGAACACGTCCACGGCCCGCGGAAAGACGACATGCATTTATTGTGGCTATCAGGGCGCACGGGTGCGGAGCGAAGAAGGGCAATGTGAGTCTTGCTGCCAGACGAAGCTGAGGGAAGAACTGCTGACGCGTGGCACGACTTATGAGGCGCGCGTTCGGGTGCGGCCGTCCGACTTTGACTCGTCGTCATGGAGCGACTGGAGCCCTACAGCATCGTGGACTTCAGCCATTGGAGTGGCCGAGGCGACGCCCTCAGGTGCGCGTTGTTACACCTAAACCGAGTGACTTTCACGCACTGGTTTGAATAGCAAAACCAAGCATTAAAAGTCTGAATAATCATTGTTGTCTCTGTCAGGTTTCTTTGCGCTCGTTCTAGGAATTACAGTCTCGGGCACAGCCTTCGCCCTGTTTCTGGCGGTTCTCGTCTTCCGAACTGACAGGACCACCTGGTAAGCACGGACATCAATACTTTACATTCCCACTAAATGTTGCTATGTGTTAAGCGGCATGACATTTTGTCTCTCAGGGTGAAAACGGCAAAGAAGATAAAAGGGCCACCGCTACCAGACCCATCAAAGTCCTTCCTGCAGAACGTAGGTTTGCAATAAACACTAATGCATGTGCAAGGCCGTTTCCGCCACTAACTAAAATATATCCCAATGCTAAGTCATAATAATGAGATAATAATTATAATTATAAGAGAAAAAGTCAAGATTTTGAGATAAAAGGCTAAATTATGGGATAAAAACTCATAATTATGAGATAAAGCCAGAATAATGGGATACAAAGGTCATAATTATGGGATAAAAAGTCAGAATTATGGGATAAAAAGTCATAATTAGGAGATTAAAAGTCTAAATTATGCGAGAAAAGGTCATAATTATGAGATAAAAAGTCTAAATTATGCGAGAAGAAGTCATAATTATGAGATAAAGTCAGAATTATGGGAAAAAAAGGTCATAATTTTGAGATAAAAAGTCAGAATTATAGGATAAAATGTCAGAAATATGGGATAAAAAGCCGAATTATGAGATAAAAAGTCAGAATTATGGGATAAAAAGGTCATAATTATGAGATAAAAAGTCTAAATTATGCGAGAAGAAGTCATAATTATGAGATAAAATCAGAATTATGGGAAAAAAAGGTCATAATTTTGAGATAAAAAGTCAGAATTATGGGATAAAATGTCAGAATTATGCAAGAAAAAGTCATAATTATGAGATAAAGTCAGAATTATGGGAAAAAAAGGTCGTAATTTTGAGATAAAAAGTCAGAATTATGGGATAAAAAGTCAGAATTATGGGATAAAAAGCCAGAATTATGAGATAAAAAGTCATAATTATGGGATAAAAAGGTCATAATTATGAGATAAAAAGTCTAAATTATGCGAGAAGAAGTCATAATTATGAGATAAAAAGTCAGAATTATAAGATAAAAAGTCTTACTTGTGAGATAAATCAAAACTATTATATTAGAAAGTCAAAATCATGAGCTATAAAGTCATAATTATGAGATAAAAAGTCAAAGATTTGCGAGAAAAAGTCATAATTATGTGAGAAAAGTCTTACTTTATGAGCTAAATCAAAACTATTATATAAGAAAGTCAAAATTATGAGCTATAAAGTCATAATTATGAGATAAAAAGTCAAAGATTTACGAGAAAAAGTCATAATTATGTGAGAAAAAGTCTTACTTTATGAGCTAAATCAAAACTATTATATAAGAAAGTCAAAATTATGAGCTATAAAGTCATAATTATGAGATAAAACAAGTCGAAATGATGAGATAATAATGTTGAAGTTATGAGGTAAAAAGTCATAATTATGAGATAAAAAGTCTAAATTATGCGAGAAGAAGTCATAATTATGAGATAAAGTCAGAATTATGGCATAAAAAGCCAGAATTATGAGATAAAAACTCAGAATTATGGGATTAAAAAGGTCATAATTTTGAGATAAAAAGTCAGAAATATGGGACAAAAAGTCTAAATCATGTGAGAAAAAGTCACAATTATGAGATAAAAAGTCTTACTTGCGAGATAAATCAAAACTATTATATAAGAAAGTCAAAATCATGAGCTATAATGTCATAATTATGAGATAAAAAGTCTAAATTATGCGAGAAGAAGTCATAATTATGAGATAAAGTCAGAATTATGGCATAAAAAGCCAGAATTATGAGATAAAAACTCAGAATTATGGGATTAAAAAGGTCATAATTTTGAGATAAAAAGTCAGAAATATGGGACAAAAAGTCTAAATCATGTGAGAAAAAGTCACAATTATGAGATAAAAAGTCTTACTTGCGAGATAAATCAAAACTATTATATAAGAAAGTCAAAATCATGAGCTATAATGTCATAATTATGAGATAAAAAGTCAAAGATTTGCGAGAAAAAGTCATAATTATGTGAGAAAAAGTCTTACTTTATGAGCTAAATCAAAACTATTATATAAGAAAGTCAAAATTATGAGCTATAAAGTCATAATGATGAGATAAAACCAGTCGAAATTATGAGATAATAATGTTGAAGTTATGAGGTAAAAAGTCATAATTATGAGATAAGAAAGTCAAAACTAGGAGATGTAAAGTCAAAATGATAAAAAGTCAACTATCAGATAAAAAGACAAAATTATGAAAATAATATATAATAGATAAAAAGTCATATTATGAGATAATTTTTTTTAAACATAGGATAAAAAGTCATAATTATGGGATAAAAGTTTAATTATAAAATAAAAAAGCCATATATATATATTTATATATATATATATATATATATATATATATATATATATGAGCTACAGCAAAATTATGATATGAGAAAGTCAAGGTTAGGAGATAAGTCATGATTATGAGGTATAATGTGAAAAATGTGTCTTTAAAAAGTTATAATATGAGGTAAAAAATCAAAAATATGGGATTAAAAAGTCAAAATTATGAGATAAAAAGTCATAATTATGGAATAAAAAGTCATAATTATGAGAGAAAAAGTCTGACTTAAGAGATAATTCAAAACTATTATATAAGAAAGTAAAAATCATGAGCTATAAAGTCATAACTATGAGACAAACAAGTCGAAATGATGACATAATAATGTTAAAGTTATGAGGTAAAAAAATCATAATTATGAAATATAAAGTCAGAATTATGGGATATAAAGTCGAAATTATGAGATAAAAAGTCGAAATTATGAGATAAAAAGTCAGAATTATGGGATAAAAAGGTCATAATTATGAGATAGAAAGTCTATATTATCTGAGAAAAAGTCATAATTATGAGAAAAATCAAAACTATTATATTAGAAAGTCAAAATCATGAGCTATAAAGTCATAATTGAGATAAAAAGTCAAATTTATGAGAGAAAAAGTCATAACTCTGTGAGAAAAAATCTTACTTTATGAGATAAATCAAAACTATTATATAAGAAAGTCAAAATCATGAGCTATAAAGTCATAATTATGAGATAAAACAAGTCAAATTGATGAGATAATAATGTTGAAGTTATGAGGTAAAAAAATCATAATTATGAGATATCAAGTCATAATTATGGGATATGAAGTTGAAATTCTGAGATAAAAAGTCAAAATAATGAGGTAAAAAGTCACAATTATGGGATAAAAGGTCATGATTATGATATAAAAGGTCTAAATTATCTGAGAAAAAGTCATAATTAGGAGATAATTCAAAACTATTAAATAAGAACGTCAAAATCATGAGCCATAAAGTCATAATTATGAGATAAAAAGTCAAAATTGTGAGAGAGAAACAGTCATAATTATGTGAGAAAAAGTCTTACTTTATGAGATAAATCAAAACTATTATATAAGAAAGTCAAAATCATGAGCTATAAAGTCATAATTATGAGATAAAACAAATCAAAATTATGAGATAATAATGTTGAAGTTATGAGGTACAAAAAATCATAATTATGAGATATAAAGTCATAACTATGGGATATAAAGTTGAAATTCTGAGATAAAAAGTCAAAACAATGAGATAAAAAGTCACAATTATGGGATGAAAGGTCATGATTATGATATAAAAGGTCTGAATTATCTGAGAAAAAGTCATAATTATGAGATAATTCAAAACTATTAAATAAGAACGTCAAAATCATGAGCTATAAAGTCATAATTATGTGAGAAAAAGTCTTACTTTATGAGATAAATCAAAACTATTATATAAGAAAGTCGATATCATGAGCTATAAAGTCATAATCATGAGATAAAACAAGTCGAAATTATGAGATTATAGTGTTGAAGCAATGAGGTTAAAAAAAATCATAATATGAGACATAAAGTCAGAATTATGGGATATAAAGTCGAAATTATGAGATAAAAAGTCAAAACAATGAGATAAAAAGTCACAATTATGGGATAAAAGGTCATGATTATGATATAAAAGGTCTAAATTATCTGAGAAAAAGTCATAATTATGAGATAACTCAAAACTATTCAATAAGAACGTCAAAATCATGAGCCATAAAGTCATAATTATGAGATAAAAAGTCAATATTGTGAGAGAGAAAAAGTCATAATTATGTGAGAAAAAGTCTTACTTTATGAGATAAATCAAAACTATTATATAAGAAAGTCGATATCATGAGCTATAAAGTCATAATCATGAGATAAAACAAATCGAAATTATGAGATTGTAGTGTTGAAGTTATGAGGTTAAAAAAAATCATAATATGAGATATAAAGTCAGAATTATGGGTATAAAGTCGAAATTCTGAGATAAAAAGTCAAAATAATGAGATAAAAAGTCACAAATATGGGATAAAAGGTCATGATTATGATATTAAAGGTCTAAATTATCTGAGAAAAAGTCATAATTATGAGATAATTCAAAACTATTAAATAAGAAAGTCAAAATCATGGGCTATAAAGTCATAATTATGAGATAAAAAGTCGAAATTATGAGATAAAAAGTCAAAATTATGGGATAAAAAGTCGAAATTATGAGATAAAAAGTCAGAATTATGGGATAAAAAGGTCATAATTATGAGATAGAAAGTCTAAATTATCTGAGAAAAAGTCATAATTATGAGATAAATCAAAACTATTATATTAGAAAGTCAAAATCATGAGCTATAAAGTCATAATTATGAGATTAAAAGTCAAAATTATGAGAGAAAAAGTCATAACTCTGTGAGAAAAAATCTTACTTTATGAGATAAATCAAAACTATTATACAAGAAAGTCGATATCATGAGCTATAAAGTCATAATTATGAGATAAAACAAATCGAAATGATGAGATAATAATGTTGAAGTTATGAGGTAAAAAAAATCATAATTATGAGATATCAAGTCATAATTATGGGATATAAAGTTGAAATTCTGAGGTAAAAAGTCAAAATAATGAGATAAAAAGTCACAATTATGGGATAAAAGGTCATGATTATGATATAAAAGGTCTGAATTATCTGAGAAAAAGTCATAATTATGAGATAATTCAAAACTATTAAATAAAAACGTCAAAATCATGAGCTATAAAGTCATAATTATGAGATAAAAAGTCATAATTATGAGATAAAAAGTCGAAATTATGAGATAAAAAGTCGAAATTATGAGATAAAAAGTCAGAATTATGGGATAAAACGGTCATAATTATGAGATAGAAAGTCTAAATCATCTGAGAAAAAGTCATAACTATGAGATAAATCAAAACTATTGTATAAGAAAGTCAAAATCATGAGCTATAAAGTCATAATTATGAGATAAAACAAGTCGAAATTATGACATAATAATGTTAAAGTTATGAGGTAAAAAAAATCATAAATATGAAATATAAAGTCAGAATTATGGGATATAAAGTCGACATTATGAGATAAAAAGTCGAAATTATGAGATAAAAAGTCAAAATTATGAGATAAAAAGTTGAAATTATGAGATAAAAAGTCAGAATTATGGGATAAAACGGTCATAAATTATCTGAGAAAAAGTCATAACTATGAGATAATTCAAAACTATTATATTAGAAAGTCAAAATCATGAGCTATAAAGTCATAATTATGAGATTAAAAAGTCAAAATTATGAGAGAAAAAGTCATAACTCTGTGAGAAAAAATCTTACTTTATGAGATAAATCAAAACTATTATATTAGAAAGTCAAAATCATGAGCTATAAAGTCATAATTATGAGATAAAAAGTCAAAATTGTGAGAGAAAAAGTCATTATGTGAGAAAAAGTCTTACTTTATGAGATAAATCAAAACTATTATATAAGAAAGTCAAAATCATGAGCTATAAAGTCATAATTATGAGATAAAACAAATCGAAATTATGAGATAATAATGTTGAAGTTATGAGGTAAAAAAAAATCATAATTATGAGATATAAAGTCAGAATTATGGGATATAAAGTTGAAATTCTGAGATAAAAAGTCAAAAATGAGATAAAAAGTCACAATTATGGGATAAAAGGTCATTATTATGATATAAAAGGTCTAAATTATCCGAGAAAAAGTCATAATTATGAGATAATTCAAAACTATTAAATAAGAACGTCAAAATCATGAGCTATAAAGTCATAATTATGAGATAAAAAGTCAAAATTGTGAGAGAGAAAAAGTCATAATTATGTGAGAAAAAGTCTTACTTTATGAAATAAATCAAAACTATTATATAAGAAAGTCAAAATCATGAGCTATAAAGTCATAATCATGAGATAAAACAAATCGAAATTATGAGATTGTAGTGTTGAAGTTATGAGGTTAAAAAAAATCGTAATATGAGATATAAAGTCAGAATTATGGGTATAAAGTCGAAATTCTGAGATAAAAAGTCAAAACAATGAGATAAAAAGCCACAATTATGGGATAAAAGGTCATGATTATGATATAAAAGGTCTAAATTATCTGAGAAAAAGTCATAATTATGTGAGAAAAAGTCTTACTTTATGAAATAAATCAAAACTATTATATAAGAAAGTCGATATCATGAGTTATAAAGTCATAATTATGAGATAAAACAAGTCGAAATGATGAGATAATAATGTTGAAGTTATGAGGTAAAAAAATCATAATTATGAGATATCAAGTCATAATTATGGGATATGAAGTTGAAATTCTGAGATAAAAAGTCAAAATAATGAGGTAAAAAGTCACAATTATGGGATAAAAGGTCATGATTATGATATAAAAGGTCTGAATTATCTGAGAAAAAGTCATAATTATGAGATAATTCAAAACTATTAAATAAGAACGTCAAAATCATGAGCTATAAAGTCATAATTATGAGATAAAAAGTCGAAATTATGAGATAAAAAGTCAAAATTATGGGATAAAAAGTCGAAATTATGAGATAAAAAGTCATAATTATGGGATAAAAAGGTCATAATTATGAGATAGAAAGTCTAAATTATCTGAGAAAAAGTCATAATTATGAGATAAATCAAAACTATTATATTAGAAAGTCAAAATCATGAGCTATAAAGTCATAATTATGAGATAAAAAGTCAAAATTATGAGAGAAAAAGTCATAACTATGTGAGAAAAAATCTTACTTCATGAGATAAATCATAACTATTATAGAAGAAAGTCGATATCATGAGCTATAAAGTCATAATTATGAGATAAAACAAGTCGAAATTATGAGATAATGTTGAAGTTATGAGGTAAAAAAAATCATAATTATGAGATATCAAGTCATAATTATGGGATATAAAGTTGAAATCCTGAGGTAAAAAGTCAAAATAATGAGATAAAAAGTCACAATTATGGGATAAAAGGTCATGATTATGATATAAAAGGTCTAAATTATCTGAGAAAAAGTCATAATTATGAGATAATTCAAAACTATTAAATAAGAACGTCAAAATCATGAGCCATAAAGTCATAATTATGAGATAAAAATTCAAAATTGTGAGAGAGAAAAAGTCATAATTATGTGAGAAAAAGTCTTATTTTATGAGATAAATCAAAACTATTATATAAGAAAGTCGATATCATGAGCTATAAAGTCATAATTATGAGATAAAAAGTCAAAGATTTGCAAGAAAAAGTCATAATTATGTAAGAAAAGTCTTACTTTATGAGCTAAATCAAAACTATTATATAAGAAAGTCGACATCATGAGCTATAAAGTCATAATCATGAGATAAAACTAATAGAAATTATGAGATTATAGTGTTGAAGCTATGAGGTAAAAAAAAATCATAATATGAGACATAAAGTCAGAATTATGGTATAACGTCGAAATTCTGAGATAAAAAGTCAAAACAATGAGATAAAAAGTCACAATTATGGGATGAAAGGTCATGATTATGATATAAAAGGTCTAAATTATCTGAGAAAAAGTCATAATTATGAGATAATTCAAAACTATTAAATAAGAACGTCAAAATCATGAGCCATAAAGTCATAATTATGAGAAAAAAGTCAAAATTGTGAGAGAAAAAGTCATAATTATGTGAGAAAAAGTCTTACTTTATGAGATAAATCAAAACTATTATATAAGAAAGTCGATATCATGAGCTATAAAGTCATAATCATGAGATAAAACTAATAGAAATTATGAGGTTATAGTGTTGAAGTTATGAGGTTAAAAAAAATCATAATATGAGACATAAAGTCAGAATTATGGGTATAAAGTCGAAATTCTGAGATAAAAACTCAAAATAATGAGATAAAAAGTCACAATTATGGGATAGGCTTCACGGTGGCAGAGGGGTTAGTCCGTCTGCCTCACAATACAAAGGTCCTGCAGTCCTGGGTTCAAATCCAGGCTCGGGATCTTTCTGTGTGGAGTTTGCATGTTCTCCCCGTGAATGTGTGGGTTCCCTCCGGGTACTCCGGCTTCCTCCCACTTCCAAAGACATGCACCTGGGGATAGGTTGATTGGCAACACTAAATTGGCCCTAGTGTGTGAATGTGAGTGTGAATGTTGTCTGTCTATTTGTGTTGGCCCTGCGATGAGGTGGCGACTTGTCCAGGGTGTACCCCGCCTTCCGCCCGATTGTAGCTGAGATAGGCGCCAGGGCCCCCCGCGACCCCGAACGGGAATAAGCGGCAGAAAATGGATGGATGGAATTATGGGATAAAATGAATGAATGAATGAAATAAGTTTATTTCGGTCATATAATCAATCAAATCAAATCAATCAACCATTGTGTGTGATCAGTTTTACAGTACATGTTATATGTATACAATAATGCACATTTACACATAAAAGAAAAGAAAAAGAATGACCAAAAAAGGAATAGGCTGAAGCCAAAGCTTATATTTGCCTATCCTATACCTTCACAGAAAATTAGATTGCCTGGAACATCAACATAAAAAAATAAATAAATCAAAAATAAAAGGTCTAAATTATCTGAGAAAAAGTCATAATTATGAGATAATTCAAAACTATTAAATAAGAAAGTCAAAATCATGAGCTATAAAGTCATAATTATGAGATAAAACAAATCGAAATTATGAGATAATAATGTTGAAATTATGAGGTAAAAAAAATCATAATTATGAGATATCAAGTCATAATTATGGGATATGAAGTTGAAATTCTGAGGTAAAAAGTCAAAATAATGAGATAAAAAGTCACAATTATGGGATAAAAGGTCATGATTATGATATAAAAGGTCTAAATTATCTGAGAAAAAGTCATAATTATGATATAATTCAAAACTATTAAATAAGAACGTCAAAATCATGAGCTATAAAGTCATAATTATGAGATAAAAAGTCGAAATTGTGAGAGAGAAAAAGTCATAATTATGTGAGAAAAAGTCTTACTTTATGAAATAAATCAAAACTCTTATATAAGAAAGTCAAAATCATGAGCTATAAAGTCATAATCATGAGATAAAACTAATCGAAATTATGAGATTATAGTGTTGAAGCTATGAGGTTAAAAAAAATCATAATATGAGACATAAAGTCAGAATTATGGGTATAAAGTCGAAATTCTGAGATAAAAAGTCGAAATTCTGAGATAAAAAGTCGAAACTCTGAGATAAAATGTCAAAATTATGAGATTAAAAAGTCATAATTATGAGATACAAAGTGGAAATTATGAGATAAAGAGTCAAAAATATGAGATATGATTGCTAAAAGCTAATTGCTTTGTAGATGTGGGGAACAACGACAATGGTTTGCAGGTAAAAAGGTATCTGATGCTTAAACGAAAAAAAAAACAAAAGGCGAGTGCCGCTATGAAAAGGCATTGAAGCTTAGAGAAGGTAATGCAAAACTAAAACTGAACTGGCTGCAAAGTAAACAAAAAAATAATGCTGGACGACAGCAAAGACTTACAGCGTGTTGAGCAGGAGCAGACGGCGTCCACAAAGTACATCCGTAAATGACATGACAATCAACAACAAAATAAGAGCGTAAGACAAGAAACTAAAACACTCCACACATGAAAACATCAAAACAAGACGAGCGCTGTAGTGATGCATGCTTGGTTATGCTTGGAATTCGAATCAAACAGTTGCGAGAATGACTTTTTATTGTCAATATCGGCTGCTGGGTTTCATTTTGTAATGTTTTCTGCTGGTGGTGTGCCTCAGAATTGTTTCAACGGGGAAAAAAAATGTGCCTCGGCTCAGAAAAGGTTGAAAAAACACTGCATTAGGCTCCCAAGGGTTTACACCCCTCGTTGGTTACTGTTAGAATAATTGTTTATAAGTTATCACAAAAACTTTGAGTTGAAATGAGTTCCCAGCGAGAAGACCAAAAGATGTCTTTGAAACCTACCAGGAAGAAGGCTCGTAAAACTTCACTGTGGAGCGGGGAAGCAAAATGAAGGTGTTCTGTTCCTTTCATGTATTGTAGACAAACAGAAAGATATTGTCTGACCCAAGAACTACAAAAGCGAAAAGGAAGCAGGACTAGACTCCCCTCCAGGCGACCTCTTTTGGAACTCTTTTACCGACCTTTTTCTGTGAACTGTTTACGACCTTTTCTTTTGAATTGTTGTAATCAATTATGTTCTTTTAGTGTTGGACTTCTTTCGTTCCTGGTCGCACTTCCTTGTTTGTTTTGTCACCATAGTTACGTATTAGTTTCACCTGCCGCTTGTTCCGGACGCACACCTGTTTTTGTAAATCACTGTCGTGGAGTGCCATCTCCGGGTTGGGGAGGAGACCCTGCCCCAAGTGGAGGAGTTCAAGTACCTAGGAGTCTTGTTCACGAGTGGAGGAAGAGTGGATCGTGAGATCGACAGGCGGATCGGTGCGGCGTCTTCAGTAATGCGGACGTTGTACCGATCTGTTGTGGTGAAGAAGGAGCTGAGCCGGAAGGCAAAGCTCACAATTTACCGGTCGATCTACGTTCCCATCCTCACCTATGGTCATGAGCTTTGGGTCGTGACCGAAAGGATAAGATCACGGGTACAAGCGGCCGAAATGAGTTTCCTCCGCCGTGTGGCGGGGCTCTCCCTTAGAGATAGGGTGAGAAGCTCTGCCATCCGGGAGGAACTCAAAGTAAAGCTGCTGCTCCTCCACAACGAGAGGAGCCAGATGAGGTGGTTCGGGCAGCTGGTCAGGATGCCACCCGAACGCCTCCCGAGGGAGGTGTTTAGGGCACGTCCAACCGGTAGGAGGCCATGGGGAAGACCCAGGACACGTTGGGAAGACTATGTCTCCCGGCTGGCCTGGGAACGCCTCGGGATCCCCCGGGAAGAGCTAGACGAAGTGGCTGGGGAGAGGGAAGTCTGGGCTTCCCTGCTTAGGCTGCTGCCCCCGCGACCCGACCTCGGATAAGCGGAAGCAGATGGATGGATGGATGGACTGTCGTTATTTAAGCCTGCCTTCTCCCGGCAGTCCGTCTGGCTACGTAGTTTGTTTTCACGCAACAAGTAACGACTTCTGTGTTCCTGCTAGCTTCCACACTAGGCTCTTTGGTTTATGCTAGCTTCCATGCTAAGCTCTTTTGTTTTACATTCAGTGCTTTGAGCAAGTTTTTTATTTTCCACAGTCTGATTTATTTTTAAATAAATTATTTGTTCTTACCTTCACGCTGTGTCCGAGGCTCGTCAGCTATTCCTGGGAGAACAACACCATGCGACCCGGTCCTTACACGATGGCTGTTTACGAACTCGTCCTTTAGAAGCAGCTGTTGTCATGTGGTCAGAGAAAGTCCAAATAAAGGGGAAGGCGTAATGATACTGTACAAGGTGGCCAAGTGGTTAGAGTTTCCCCCCTCAGATGGGTTGGTTGTAAGTTCAAACCCCGGCCGACTCATACCAAAGACTATAAAAATGGGACCCATTAACTCCCTGCTTGGCACTCAGCATCAAGGGTTGGAATTGGGGGTTAAATCACCAAAAATGATTCCCGGGATCGGACACCTCTGCTGCCCACTTCTCCCTTCACCTCCCAGGGGGTGATCAAGGGGATGGGTCAAATGCAGAGGAAACATTTCACCACACCTAGTGTGTGTGTGACAATCATTGGTGCTCTAACTTTAGATGTCCAAGCATCGCTCCCCAAATTGAGCCGAATTTAATTCCGTCTGTTTAATTCTTTGCTTCTTGTCTTGTTTAGTAGATTTGAACGTGACACTTACCTTTGACATTTTCTCCTTCAGACCTGGGTGAGTCCCCATTTCAGCAGCGAGTCTTTGCAGACCTTCTTCAAGCTCGAGGAAATTCTCCCGGTGAAGTCGGTTGGCCATGTGGACGTTTTTTCACCTTGCCGTCCAGAGCTATCGCTGCAGGAGAAGACCAGGAGCAGGTATACTGGCTTGAGTTTCTTCAACCCCAGGTACTCCCAGCTGTGGCCTCCTCCAGTCCACTCCCTCACCGCGGGCGACCTGGAGCCCTGTGCGGCCGACTCCCCTTACGGGCCCATTACGACTCCCGGGGATGGCGAAGGCCTCAACAAGGTTTGGGATGAGGACATGGAGAATGTCCTGGAACTTCTGCTGAAGCTCTCCCAAGGCAGCGACGGCAGTGAGGCGATGCCAGTTGTTTCGGACTACGCCAAAATCGAGACGCTTCAGGTTGGTTGCGTCCGGACGCCGGAAGAGGTCAGTGACGAGGCGGCAGAAGAAGGCAGTGATGAAGAGACAGCGGGCAAGTGGGGAGCTCTTCAGGAGTTCTGTGAGGGGAGCATCACTGAAGGCTCCATTCAGGTTTTTCTCGACAAGGAACGTGTCCACACGCTACATGACGACAGCCCCGAGCTTCCCAGCCTGGATTCTGGCATCAGCAGTGTGGGTGAGGAACAAGGAAGTCAAGAGGAGAGTTTAGAGGACATCTTGGGCGAGAAGTCCAGCAGATTCCGGTTTCCTCCTTCACCTCAGTGCTCATCTTCATTCACGCCTTCAGGCCTCTACGGATGTTTAGGTCAACCTCTGCAAAGTCTGCAAGCTCTCCTCCAGTCTCATGCGGACTCGACGTCATCAGTGGAACCCTCCAGTGGCGGTTACATGGCCGTCTGCAGGAAGACGCCTGAAAATGAGGACGTTAGTCAATAACTGAATATTCATCTGGACATGAAAGCATTATGCCAGGGGTGTCCAAAGTACGACCCACGGCCAATTGTACAAATACTATTAAAATAATTTAGAAAACATAAAAAAGGGATAATCAATCAATAGATCAATTTTTATTAATATAGCCCTAAATCACGAATGTCTCAAAGGGCTGCAAAAGCCACAACGACATCCTCGGTTCAGATCCCACATCGGACACCTCAGTCTCCTTGGATGTATCCTTGCTAATCCTGGCCGAGAGTTGGTCTGCAACCGAGAGTGGAGTGGGCACTCTTGGTTGCTTTGTTGGGTCTGCTCCTGTCTCTGGCCATGCTCCCTCCACCCCAGCAGACCATGGCGTGGAACACCGCAGAGGCCACCACAGTGTATATGTTTCTTTTACTTTTTATTCGTAGCTGTATGTAGAAGTGGCTGGTTGTATCAGCTCCGCTACTTTAATGTCTTTCATGTCCTTAGTTTTCTTTGATGTTTCCATCTTACACTCCTGTAAGGATGTATACTCTGGCTATGAGTAGTTTTTTTTTCCCCTCTCCAGGGGCCCAGGCTTAGACCGATTTTTTTTATTATAATATTTTATTTTTTTCTCCCATTCCCCCCACTTGTTTACCTGTATCTCACCTTTTTTGTGAGGAAATTGGCAGACCCGTCAGCGATCCTGTTCTGTCTCCCTGTAATGTTTGTCTGATCTTGAATGGGATTGTGCTGAAAATTTTAATTTTCCTGAGGGAACTCTCCTGAAGGACTAAAGTACTATCTATCTATCTATCTATCTATCTATCTAAAGATTCAAGATTGTTTATTGTCATATGCACAGTTTAACAGACAGTTTGCAGTACAATGAAAATCTTACTTTGCTAGTCCACCCTTCAACAAGTCACCCGGTACTTAGCTAAAAAAATAAAATAAAAATGTATATACAAGGCACAGTAAGTAACATAACATTATTGCACATTCTGATTGACAGACAACAGTATAAATATGGAGGTGACCTTGGGTCACAACAGCAGTTAAAGTGTCTTTAGTGATCAAAGGTGAAAAGTGTCTACAGTTCGGGGGTGGTCAAGGTAGCTGTCTTTTGTTCAAAAAGACAAAAGTAAAAACGGGGGGGGGGATGGGAGCTAGCATTCACAAGCCTGATGGCCTGTGGGTAGAAACTGTTTGTCAGTCTCGTAGTCCTGGATTTCAGGACTACGAGACTGACAAACAGTGAGGGTAGAAACTGTTTGTCAGTCTCGTAGTCCTGGATTTCAGGACTACGAGACTGACAAACAGTTCCTACCCACAGGTAGAAACTGTAGATAGATATCAGCATTCACAGGCCTGATGTCCTGTGAATGCTAATATCTATCTATCTATCTATCTATCTATCTATTTATCAAAGGTGAAAAGTGTCTACAGTGATGGTTCACAGTTCGGGGGTGGTCAAGGTAGCTGTCTTTTGTTCAAAAAGACAAAAGTAAAAACGGGGGGGACGAGAGCTAGCATTCACAGGCCTGATGGCCTGTGGGTAGAAACTGTTTGTCAGTCTCGTAGTCCTGGATTTCAGGACTACGAGACCGACAAACAGTGAGGGTAGAAACTGTTTGTCAGTCTCGTAGTCCTGAAATCCAGGACTACGAGACTGACAAACAGTTTCTACCCACAGGCCATCAGGCCTGTGAATGCTGATATCTATCTATCTATCTATCTATCTATCTATCTATCAGGTCAAGGAAAAACTCAACCCAGTGGGATGACAATGAAAAACCTTGGGGAGGACCGCAGATTTGGGTATGCATCGCTACTATGAATCTATGATTGTTATTTACCTCAACGCTCGGATCTAAAGGAGACTTATTGGGTCCCTGGTTCAATTCCCACCTAGTACCAACCTCGTCACGTCCGTTGCGTCCTGAGCAAGACACTTCACCCTTGCTCCTGATGGGTGCTGGTTGGCGCCTTGCATGGCAGCTCCCTCCATCAGTGTGTGAATGTGTGTGTGAATGGGTAAATGTGGAAGTAATGTCAAAGCGCTTTGAGTACCTTGAAGGTAGAAAAGCGCTATACAAGTACAACCCATTTATCATTTACCTATTGTTCTCATGGTTCCAATGTTGCTATCCTGTCCAGTCTGCTGTACGGATGTACTTTACAAAAAGAGAAGTGTGGGATACTTCTGTTGCATTATTTTGTGTTTAGAATTCATATCCTTACTGCAATGGTTGATGCTGCATATGAACAATAAACTGTTTTTCTACACACATATGCCGTCCCTTGTCGTCTTTCAAAATGTGACGTGGAAAAACGAGGCACAAACATCCCAGCCCTGCTTCGTTGTCATCAGGGGAGCGTCGGCACCTGGGGGAGTGTCGCCGTTGCCAGGCGTCAGCGTTGGCCAGCTGACTCAGTTCCAACCCGGAATTATAACTAAGGTCTCGAGATTATATGCTAAAATACTTGCTCGTTTTCGCATTTCGAACCCTGCGATGGCCTGTGGGAGAAGACGGGATGTAGACTGACGCCATGGTGCTCGGCATCGGCGGGTGTGAGAAGCTGACCCAGGAGGTCAGCCCGTCTCCTCTGAAAAATGAGGTAAGTACTCGGGGATGTGCCGATCGATCAGTATCAGACGATTTTCGCGGAAAAAGTACTCGCGCGCCATTGCCGATGAATGCTTTTTAATGCCGATCACAAACGTTAATCCCCTCTGGCTAGGGGTGTAACGGTACATGTATTCGTATTGAACCGTTTCGGTAAGGGGGTTTCGGTTCGGTTCGGAGGTGTATCGAACGAGTTTCCACACGGACATATTAAGTAGCGTTCCGCACGTTGTGTAAACAATGCACATCGAGGCAGAACACAAGGCAAGCTAGCGGCGACCGGGCTACGATAGACTGACCATACCTCCTCTTTTCAACGGATATGTCCTCTTTTGCAGGGCTGTCCGGGTGGAGTTTCTTAAAGGGGAACATTATCACCAGACCTATGTAAGCGTCAATATATACTTTGATGTTGACCACGTGTTTTTTTAACCGACATCCGAACTCTTAAAGAGTGAATTTGGCGAATCAAACGCCTTTTAATTGTTCGCCTGTCGGAGCGATGACCTTTCACCCGTGACGTCACATCACATTACACACACCAAGTCAAATCAGCTCTGTTATTTTCCGTTTTTTCGACTGTTCTCCCGCACCTTGGAGACATCATGCCTCGTCGGTGTGTTGTCGGAGAGTGAAACAACACGAACAGAGACGGATTCAAGTTGCAACAGTGGTCAAAAGATGCAAAAGTCCCTCGTTTGTTCTGCACACTTTACCGACGACAGCTATGCTACGACAGAGATGGCAAGAATGTGTGGATATGCTGCGACACTCAAAGCAGATGAATTTCCAACGATAAAGTCAACGAAATCACAAAGGTGAGTTTTGTTGATGTTATTGACTTATGTGGAGTCTGCTAATCAGACATATTTGCTCACGGCATGACTGCAAGCTAATCGATGCTAACATGCCATTCAGGCTAGCTGTATGTACATATTGCATCATTATGCCTCATTTGTAGCTATATTTGCATCCAGCCTTTCCCTCCACCCACATTTAATGCCAAACAAACATATACCAATCAATGGTTAGAAGGCGATCGCCGAATTCGTCCGCGCTTCCTCCCGTGCCGCTGTCTGTCGTAATATGGCTCAAAAGCTTCTGTTTCTTCTTTAATTTCCACACTCCATCCATCCGTTTCAATACATGCGTAATCTGTTGAATCGCTTACGGCGCTGAAATCCGAGTCTGAATCCGAGCTACTATGCTATACCTTTCTGTACTAACCGCCATGTTTGTTTCTGGTGGCTTCACGCAGTGACGTCACAGGATAATAAACGGGTGGATATAGCGATGGTGTAAATCAGGCACTTTGAAGCCGTTTCTCGGGATATTGCGTGATGGGTAAAATTTTGAGAAAAAGTTCGAAAAATAAAATAGGCCACCGGGAACTGATTTTTATTGGGTTCAACCATTCAGAAATTGTGATAATGTTCCCCTTTAAATGCCTCAAATGTCCGGCATTTTAAGTTAGGGTTGCGTGTATTTTCAATGTATGTTTGGGTTAAGAAGGGGTTAAAAACCAAACAAATTGTGCACGCAGCAGCATTGGTGAGGGAGGGGCAGAGACGGAGAGAGCCAGGCTCTGCTTTTTATCCATTGATTTATCTGATTTTATTTTTTATATTCTATAGCAGGAGTGCCCACAGCTAATGTTTTAAAGGCCCACTGCACATTCTAAAAATACTATTAAAATAAACAAAAACATAAATAAAAGTGCAACAAAAAAGTTTAAAGGTTAAATGTAATTTAGAAATAGTTGCAACGTTGACTAATAAAACAAAGCTGTTTTTTTCCCTTTCAAACTGTCATTGCTCGAAACATAATATTGAATCAAAATCAATGTTATTATGAATTATTTGTTGTGATCCGGCTTCCGTGCGGTGGCACGCCTTTTCTTTTCCTTTGTCAAGTGTTTTGTTGTGTTTTATTATTAAATCTGGTTCCTGCCTCCACTCCTGCTTGCTCCCGTCTTTGGCATCTTGGGGCCGACACCTCCGCGCATCACAATGCGCCCACCAAATCGTAACAGGAAACAGCCAGCATCGGTGCCTGCTTTGGCTGCAGCCCCCGCGCCTTCGTCTGCTGCTGCCAAGCAGAGTCCTCCTTCACGTCGGCCACGGGTGTGGCCCTACCCCGGGCGTCCCCCTCAACGGGTGCGTCCACCTCCACGACGGCCACGGGTGTGGCCGTACCACGGGCGCCCCCCTCAACGGGTGCGTCCACCTCCACTCCGGCCACGGGTGTGGCCGTACCACGGGCGTCCCCCTCAACGGGTGCGTCCACCTCCACGACGGCCACGGGTGTGGCCGTACCACGGGCGTCCCCCTCAATGGGCGCGTCCACCTCCACTCCGGCCACGGGTGTAGCCGTACCACGGGCGTCCCCCTCAATGGGTGTGTCCACCTCCACTCCGGCCACGGGTGTGGCCGTACCACGGGCGTCCCCCTCAATGGGCGTGTCCACCTCCACTCCGGCCACGGGTGTGGCCGTACCACGGGCGTCCCCCTCAATGGGCGCGTCCACCTCCACTCCGGCCACGGGTGTAGCCGTACCACGGGCGTCCCCCTCAATGGGCGCGTCCACCTCCACTCCGGCCACAGGTGTGGCCGTACCACGGGCGTCCCCCTCAACGGGTGCGTCCACCTCCACTCCGGCCACGGGTGTGGCCGTACCACGGGCGTCCCCCTCAATGGGCACGTCCACCTCCACTCCGGCCACGGGTGTAGCCGTACCACGGGCGTCCCCCTCAATGGGCGCGTCCACCTCCACTCCGGCCACAGGTGTGGCCGTACCACCGGCACCCCCCTCAACGGGTGCGTCCACCTCCACTCCGGCCACGGGCGCGGCCGTACCACGGGTGTCCCACTCAACGGGTGCGTCCACCTCCACGTCAGCCACGGGTGTGGCCGTACCACGGGCGTCCCCCTCAACGGGTGCGTCCACCTCCACTCCGGCCACGGAAGTGGCCGTACCACGGGCGTCCCCCTCAACGGGTGTGGCCCTACCCCGGGCGTCCCCCTCAACGGGTGCGTCCACCTTCACCCTGGCCACGGGTGTGGCCGTACCACGGGCGTCCCCCTCAACGGGTGCCTCCACCTCCACTCCGGCCACGGGTGTGGCCGTACCACGGGCGTCCCCCTCAACGGGTGCGTCCACCTCCTCGACGGCCACGGCTGTGGCCGTACCACGGGTGTGGCCGTACCACGGGCGTCCCCCTCAACGGGTGCGTCCACCTCCACGTCAGCCACGGGTGTGGCCGTACCACGGGCGTCCCCCTCAACGGGTGCGTCCACCTCCACTCCGGCCACGGGTGTGGCCGTACCACGGGCGTCCCCCTCAATGGGCGCGTCCACCTCCACTCCGGCCACGGGTGTAGCCGTACCACGGGCGTCCCCCTCAATGGGCGCGTCCACCTCCACTCCGGCCACAGGTGTGGCCGTACCACGGGCACCCCCCTCAACGGGTGCGTCCACCTCCACTCCGGCCACGGGCGCGGCCGTACCACGGGCGTCCCACTCAACGGGTGCGTCCACCTCCACGTCAGCCACGGGTGTGGCCGTACCACGGGCGTCCCCCTCAACGGGTGCGTCCACCTCCACTCCGGCCACGGGAGTGGCCGTACCACGGGCGTCCCCCTCAACGGGTGTGGCCCTACCCCGGGCGTCCCCCTCAACGGGTGCGTCCACCTTCACCCTGGCCACGGGTGTGGCCGTACCACGGGCGTCCCCCTCAACGGGTGCGTCCACCTCCACTCCGGCCACGGGTGTGGCCGTACCACGGGCGTCCCCCTCAACGGGTGCGTCCACCTCCTCGACGGCCACGGCTGTGGCCGTACCACGGGTGTGGCCGTACCACGGGCGTCCCCCTCAACGGGTGCGTCCACCTCCACGTCAGCCACGGGTGTGGCCGTACCACGGGCGTCCCCCTCAACGGGTGCGTCCACCTCCACTCCGGCCACGGGTGTGGCCGTACCACGGGCGCCCCCCTCAACGGGTGTGGCCGTACCACGGGCGTCCCCCTCAACGGGTGCGTCCACCTCCACTCCGGCCACGGGTCTGGCCGTACCACGGGCGTCCCCCTCAACGGGTGCATCCACCTCCACGTCAGCCACGGGTGTGGCCGTACCACGGGCGTCCCCCTCAACGGGTGCGTCCACCTCCACTCCGGCCACGGGTGTGGCCGTACCACGGGCGCCCCCCTCAACGGGTGTGGCCGTACCACGGGCGTCCCCCTCAACGGGTGCGTCCACCTCCACGACGGCCACGGCTGTGGCCCTACCCCGGGCGTCCTCCTAGTAGGACGCACCCGGGTCTTCGACAGCCACTGAGGTGGCCTCTGCGGGTCCGCCCGCCTGGACTGTTGTGGCAGCGACGTTCCACCCGCCGCCGCCACTTAGCGCGTCCTCGGTGGATCCGGGGACACAGGACTTATCGACCCTCCACCAGGTCCTCCCTCCACCCTCCCTTCATTTTCAGACTGTCTCATTGTGGGAGGGGGTTCTCTTTATTGCTGGTTTTTTTTGGGGCATCTGAGATCTGCCCTTAAGGGGGGGGTAATGTTGTGATCCGGCTTCCGGATCACACATTTCTAGTATGTTTAGTCCCCTTTTGTATTGTCCTACTATGTTTTGATTATGTTTTGGACTCTACCCATCCCGTTGCTCACGCAACAAGTTACGATTGTTATTCCTCATTGCTTCACTCTGCTAAGTTTTAGCTTAGATTTCCACGCGCTCGGCCCACGCTGCTAACGGACTTTTGAACTCAACCCTTGTTACAAATAGCATTTAGCCTTTTCTTTTCCTTTGTCAAGTGTTTTGTTGTGTTTTATTATTAAATCTGGTTCCTACCTCCACTCCTGCTTGCTCCCGTCTTTGGCATCTTGGGGCCGACACCTCCGCGCATCACAATGCGCCCACCTAATCGCAACATTATTGACCTATCCAAAGTTCCCATTACTTCACATCAAATATTCCAATAAGAAAAATATTTTTGGTGGAAGATTTTGCAAATTTGGTAAATAAATAACCAAAAAAATGTATATTTTGTTGTTTTCTTACTGTACCAAAAATGAACCAAACCGTGACCTCTAAACCGAGGTATGTACCGAACCAAAATTTTTGTGTACTGTTACACCCCTACCTCTGGCTGACTGTATTTATTTGTAGTCCCCTATAGATTGTGTATCTATATTAGGGCTGTGGATCTTTGGGCACCACTTCAATCGATTCAAAATGATTCTCAATTCAAAATCAATACTTTTTTTAATGACAATGAATGCCAAATCCATGAATAGCTACATTCCTCCATGAAATAAAGAAACGGCTCCGACCAATTCTTATATTACAAAACCCAAAACCTATGAAGTTGGCTCATTGTGTAAATGGTAAATAAAAGCAGAATAAAATGATTTGCAAATCCTTTTCAACGTATATTCACAGCTGTTGCCGATTTTAATACAAGAGTATTAAAATCGAAGTAAATAAGTCCTTTCTGAAGAGACTGTTAGAAAACGGTCTGTAAAACATTTTGGCCAAAGAACTACGGTTACATGCTATGTACACCCCAAAAAAGTACTGTATGTAGAAAATAAATCATAATACATCTATCCATTTTCGACCACTTGTCCCTTTTGGGGTCGTGGGTGGTGCTGGAGCCTATCTCAGCTGCATTCGGGCGGAAGGCGGTTTACACCCTGGACAAGTCGCCAACACAGATAGACAGACAACATTCACGCTCACATTCACACACTAGGGCCAATTTAGTGTTGCCAACCAACCTATCCCCAGGTGCATGTTTTTGGAAGTGGGAGGAAGCCGGAGTACCCGGAGGGAACCCACGCAGTCACGGGGAAAAACATGTAAACTCCACACAGAAAGATCCCGAGCCCGGGATTGAACCCAGGACTGCTCAGGACCTTTGTATTGTGAGGCACATGCACTAACCCCTGTGTGGTGAAATTTGTCCTCTGCATTTGACCCATCCCCTTGTAAACCCCCTGGGAGGTGAGGGGAGCAGTGAGCAGTGAGCAACAGCGCTCGGGAATATGTTTGGTGATTTAACCACCAATTCCAACCCTTGATGCTGAGTGCCAAGCAGGGAGGTAATGGGCCTCATTTTTATAGTCTTTGGTATGACTCGGCCGGGGTTTGATCTCACAACCTACCGATCTCTAACCCCAGGGCCACTGAGTAGGTATAAATCATAATATGACCCTTTTAATACATGTAATTGGTATCGGTATCGGTCACTCATGGATGATTGGTATTGGAATCAGCTTAGTTAGCTGTGAGTGTAGAGTGTTTAGTTTTTGGGGAAATGGAACCTAGAACCTTTCTGTCCTTTGAGCTGCATTTGAAAGACTCTTCAAAAGTTGGGAGAGATATCAACAACATTTGATCATCCAGAATGTGTTTTGTGTCTACAGGAAGTGGTGGTTTTGCCCATCTGGAAGACACGCCCTTTGAAGTGCGTCGTGTCTTTGCTCGTTGTCCTTTTCATCCTGGTTTTGGCCGGAGGGATGGCGCTCGCCTGGTATTTATTGGGTGTGTTCATAGAAAAAAGCGACCGTTTCGATCCTCTTGTTGTCCAGCCATCCTGACTGTGGCACTGTTCCCATTCTCGCGCTAACAGGATACAGAGTTTGGGTGCTGGAGCCTCGCGTTCTGCAGCGTTACGCAGCCTACTTGACCATCTTGAACAGGAACTTCTCTGATGAGCTGTCCTCTCAGAGCAGTCCTGCTTTTGAAGAGGAGGCCAAGGGTGCTCAGAACATAGTGAGAAAGAGCCAGGTGAATAATTGGATGCAAGACTGGTGATTTAGAAAAAAAAAAACCCCACTGTCTTTCAGGTAGAGGGGATTCTAAGGCGGTCCGTTCTTTGCCATTACCTGAACAGCACCACCGTGTTTGCCTTTGGGTACCACATCTGTATCTAACCAGAGACCGTGTTGTCATATGTGCATAAAGCCATCACTAATGTTGGTGTTTTGTACAGACAGGGGAGTGTCGTGGCTCATTTTTGGATCCTGATGTCCGTCCCCGGCAGCCATGTAGGAAGGGTCACCCTGGGAAAGGTCACCAGCAGCCTGGAGGAGGGTCTGGTTGTGTTGGAAGACACAAAACCAGACAACTTCAGTGGATACCGCTTCCATATTCCCTCGTTGTCTGTTACTGGTAAGTGTCCATCCATCTTCTTCCGCTTATCCGAGGTCAGGTCGTGGGGGCAACAGCCTAATCAGGGAAGCCCAGACTTTCCTCTCCCTAGCCACTTCGTCCAGCTCTTCCCGGGGGATCCCAAGGCGTTCCCAGGCCAGCCAGGAGACATAGTCTTCCCAACGTGTCCTGGGTCTTCCCCGTTTCCTCCTACCGGTAGGACGTGCCATAAACACCTCCATAGGGAGGCGTTCTGGTGGCATCCTGACCAGATGCCCGAACCACTTCAGCTGGCTCCTCTCCATGTGGAGGAGCAGCAGCTTTACTTTGAGTTCCTCCCGGATGGCAGAGCTTCTCACCCTATCTCTAAGGGAGAGCCCCGCCACCCGGCGGAGGAAACTCATTTCGGCCGCTTGTACCCGTGATCTTATCCTTTCGGTCATGACCCAAAGCTCATGACCATAGGTGAGGATGGGAATGTAGATCGACCGGTAAATTGAGAGCTTTGCCTTCCAGCTCAGCTCCTTCTTCACCACAATGGCTCGATACAACCTCCACAATACTGAAGACGCCGCACCGATCCGCCTGTCGATCTCATGATCCACTCTTCCCTATCTCGTGAACAAGACTCCGAGGTATTTAAACTTCTCCACTTGGGACAGGGTCTCCTCTCCAACCCCGAGCTTTTTCTCCATCCCCTTGTTGTGGGGCAGACTGGCTCATACATGCACATGCATTCTCCGCTGTTTCCATTTCTAATACAAAGTAACGTATAGTTCAAAGATATCTTTTAGTAGACTCCATATGGAAGTGCTTAAAAAACACAACATGGCTGACCAAGTGGACATGCAGTCAAACGGAACTTGGAGGAGGACTTTGGCGCATTCTGGAGAGAGAGCCAGAAAGAGGCTTGAAGATGATCTGTAAAACTAAATCTATTCCCAATTTAGACCAAAGCACCACATGTTTTATAAATCACAAGGAAGTCTTTTAAATGTCGAGAAAAACTACAATATGACTCCTTGGTATCAATTCGTCTTGGTGAAAAAGGAGCAAAGCCGGAAGGCAAAGCTCTCAATTTACTGGTCGATATACATTCCTATCTGTCAAGTTCAAACACTGATGACATCTATTAAACAAGACAAGAAGCAATTAATTAAACAGAGACAGGATTAAATTTGGCTCAATTGAGGAGAGACGTCTGGACTGTCCTCTTTTTACAGTCTCACCACGCTCTGGCAAAAGATTGTACGCCTCCACTCTTATTTGGACCTGATTACATGGCAACAGCTGTTTCTAAGGAACAGGGGTCATAAACTCCCATTGCCTTTGGTTACAAACAGTTCAAAGAAAAGGTTGTAAAACAGTTTACAGAAAAGGTCGTAAAACCGTTCAAAACCACTTCGAAAGGAGACGGATAAGGTTGTTGGGACATCTAGTCCGGATGCCCCCAGACTCATCCATGGGTATGGTGTTTAGGGCATGTCCGGCCAGGAGGAGGACAACGGAAAGACCCAGGACATGTTGTGGAGATTATGTAACCCCAATGCCCCGGTACCGCCCACGGGAAGCTGGACAAAGTGGTTGGTCCGACCCGACTTTTGATAAGTGGAAAAAGACGCCTTTAAGGTTTTACTACTTACGTATAAAATACTTCACGGTCTAGCTCCATCCTATTGTACCATATACCCCGGCAAGAAATATCCGTTCAAAGAGCTCCAGTTTATTAGTGATTCTCAGAGCCCAAAAAAAGTCTGTGGGCTATAGAGC
>NC_084611.1:86027601-86057601 GCF_033978795.1 Nerophis ophidion
CAACTATGTCAAACATTCCCCAAACACGCTCCATTCGTTTGTGTAACTTTGTGCTACAAAATTTTTTGTCTATTATAGTTTTTTAAGTTATAAGCGGTTATATGATTTTTATGTTATTAATGCATTTTTAACGTGTTATTAATCACAACTAGACCACTCCCCCGCCCAACTATGTCAAACATTCCCCAAACGTGCTCCATTCGTTTGTGCAGCTTTGTGCTACAAAATGTTTTGTCTACTATAGTTTTTTAAGTTATAAACGTTTATATGTTTTTTATGTTATTAATGCATTTTTAACGTGTTATTAATCACAACTAGACCACTCCCCCGCCCAACTATGACAAACATTCCCCAAACACGCTCCATTCGTTTGTGTAACTTTGTGCTACAAAATGTTTTGTCTACTATAGTTTTTTAAGTTATAAACGTTTATATGGTTTTTATGTTATTAATGCATTTTTAACGTGTTATTAATCACAACTAGACCACTCCCCCGCCCAACTATGTCAAACATTCCCCAAACACGCTCCATTCGTTTGTGCAGCTTTGTGCTACAAAATGTTTTGTCTACTATAGTTTTTTAAGTTATAAACGTTTATATGTTTTTTATGTTATTAATGCATATGTAACGTGTTATTAATCACAACTAGACCACTCCCCCGCCCAACTATGACAAACATTCCCCAAACACGCTCCATTCGTTTGTGTAACTTTGTGCTACAAAATGTTTTGTCTACTATAGTTTTTTAAGTTATAAACGTTTATATGGTTTTTATGTTATTAATGCATTTTTAACGTGTTATTAATCACAACTAGACCACTCCCCCGCCCAACTATGTCAAACATTCCCCAAACACGCTCCATTCGTTTGTGCAGCTTTGTGCTACAAAATGTTTTGTCTACTATAGTTTTTTAAGTTATAAACGTTTATATGTTTTTTATGTTATTAATGCATTTTTAACGTGTTATCAATCACAACTAGACCACTCCCCCGCCCAACTATATCAAACATTCCCCAAACACGCTCCATTCGTTTGTGCAGCTTTGTGCTACAAAGTGTTTTTGTCTAACTATTATAGCTTTAAGTTATTAACAATTTTATGTTTTTATGTTTTTGACGCGTAATTAAGGTGTCATTAATCATAACTACACCCTCTCCCTCCAACTATGTCAAACATTCCCCAAACACGCTCCATTCGTTTGTGTAACTTTGTGCTACAAAATGTTTTGTCTACTATAGTTTTTTAAGTTATAAACGGTTATACGGTTTTTATGTTATTAATGCATATGTAACGTGTTATTAATCACAACTAGACCACTCCTCCGCCCAACTATGTCAAACATTCCCCAAACACGCTCCATTCGTTTGTGCAGCTTTGTGCTACAAAATGTTTTGTCTACTATAGTTTTTTAAGTTATAAACGGTTATATGGTTTTTATGTTATTAATGCATTTTTAACGTGTTATTAATCACAACTAGACCACTCCCCTGCCCAACTATGTCAAACATTCCCCAAACACGCTCCATTCGTTTGTGCAGCTTTGTGCTACAAAATGTTTTGTCTACTATAGTTTTTTAAGTTATAAACGTTTATATGTTTTTTCTGTTATTAATGCATTTTTAACATGTTATTAATCACAACTAGACCACTCCCCCGCCCAACTATGTCAAACATTCCCCAAACGCGCTCCATTCGTTTGTGCAGCTTTGTGCTACAAAGTGTTTTTGTCTAACTAGTATAGTTTTTAAGTTATTAACAAGTTTATGTTTTTGTGTTTTTGACGTGTAATTAAGGTGTCATTAATCATAACTACACCCCCTCCCTCCAACTATGTCAAACGTTCCCCAAACGTTCTCCATTCATTTGTGCTACGATTGTGATGAAAAATGTTTTTGTCTATTATAGTTTTTAAGTTATTATTTTTTACTAACAATAAAAACAACAACTTATAATCATATTATTCTATGGGGCCCCTTTATAACTATTTGAGTTCTCCTCAAATAGTTATAAATGTATTTGCTGATATCTTAGGTTAGCACCCAGAAAGAAAAACCATCTCAGTTTGATCCTGTGTGTGTGACCTCGCCTCAGGTTTTGTGGCAAACGAGGTCTTCTCACCTACAGAGAGCGCCTCGTCCCGTCCTCCACGTGGGCGAGCGTCGTCATGACTTCAGAGGTGTCGGGACCGGGGCTGCAGCTACACTACAGCATCTTCAACCTCACACAACGTAAGATGCCCAAGCAGGGGAACATATTTCAAATATAAGTTATTGGTCAACGATCAGTCCTTCTCAAATAGTGGGGCGGGCTTTTTTTTCCTTACCAGAATATGATGAAGCCTATGTAGCACTTGGCTTCACTGTAACCACGGTGAGGGATGAGCTTGTAAAATGGCCACTTTCTGGTTCAAACACTGATGACATCTATTGAACAAGACAAGAAGCAAGGAATTAAACAGAGACGGAATTCACTTAGGCTCAATTGAGGAGAACCGTATAGACCTGTACCCTTGTACAGTGTCTCACCACACTCTGACGAGAGATTGTATGCCTCCTCTTTTATTTGGACTTTTCCTGATTACATGGCAACAGCTGTTTTTAAGGGAGGGGGGTCGTAAACAGCCATCGCCTTTGGTTACAAAACGGTTCAAAGAAAAGGTCGTAAAACAGTTCAAAGAAAAGGTGCCTGGAGGGAGGTCAGGCCCTGCCTCCTCTCCGCTTTGTAGATCTCGGGTAAAGACAAAATCCATCCATCCATCCATTTTTTACCGCTTTTTCCCGCAATTTTTCCGCCATACAGTATACCTTAGTCATACAACTTAAGTATGTAACATATGTTAACTTCCAGGATGCAGAGTCATATAACTTGGTAATTAACACATGCTAAATGTTAGCATGCTATCATTACATTAGCGAGCTAACTTGTTTCGCCAATTTTTCCGCCTTACACCTTAGAGTCATTTAACTTATGTGACATTTACTAACTGCTAGCATGCTAATTTTATTATGCTAACATGTTAACATTAGCATGATAACTTTTTTCCGCCGTACAGTATACCTTAGAGTCATACAACTTAAGTATGCAACATATGTTAACTTTCAGCATGCAGAGTTCTATAACTTGGTAAATGACACATGCTAACTCTTTTAGCTAATTTTACAAGCATACACCTCAGAGTTGTAAAACTTGGTAGTTAACACATGCTAAATGTTAGCATGCTATCATTACATTAGCGAGCTAACTTGTTTCGCCAATTTTGCCGCCTTACACCTTAGAGTCATTTCACTTATGTGACATATGCTAACTGCTAGCATGCTAATTTTATCGTGCTAACATGTTAACGTTAGCATGATAACTTTTTTCCACCGTACAGTATACCTTAGAGTCATACAACTTATGTATGTAACATATGTTAACTTTCAGGATGCAGAGTTTTATAACTTGGTAAATGACACATGCTAACTCTTTTATCTAATTTTACAAGCATACATCTCAGAGTTGTAAAACTTGGTAGTTAACACATGCTAAATGTTAGCATGCTATCATTACATTAGCGAGCTAACTTGTTTCGCCAATTTTGCCGCCTTACACCTTAGAGTCATTTAACTTATGGGACATTTACTAACTGCTAGCATGCTAATTTTATTATGCTAACATGTTAACATTAGCATGATACCTTTTTTCCGCCGTACAGTATACCTTAGAGTCATACAACTTAAGTATGCAACATATGTTAACTTTCAGCATGCAGAGTTCTATAACTTGGTAAATGACACATGCTAACTCTTTTAGCTAATTTTACAAGCATACACCTCAGAGTTGTAAAACTTGGTAGTTAACACATGCTAAATGTTAGCATGCTATCATTACATTAGCGAGCTAACTTGTTTCGCCAATTTTGCCGCCTTACACCTTAGAGTCATTTCACTTATGTGACATATGCTAACTGCTAGCATGCTAATTTTATCGTGCTAACATGTTAACGTTAGCATGATAACTTTTTTCCACCGTACAGTATACCTTAGAGTCATACAACTTACGTATGTATGTAACATATGTTAACTTTCAGGATGCAGAGTTTTATAACTTGGTAAATGACACATGCTAACTCTTTTATCTAATTTTACAAGCATACATCTCAGAGTTGTAAAACTTGGTAGTTAACACATGCTAAATGTTAGCATGCTATCATTACATTAGCGAGCTAACTTGTTTCGCCAATTTTGCCGCCTTACACCTTAGAGTCATTTCACTTATGTGACACATGCTAACTGCTAGCATGCTAATTTTATCATGCTAACATGTTAACATTAGCATGATACCTTTTTTCCGCCGTACAGTATACCTTAGAGTCATACAACTTAAGTATGCAACATGTTAACTTTCAGCATGCAGAGTTCTATAACTTGGTAAATGACACATGCTAATTCTTCTAGCTAATTTTACAAGCATACACCTCAGAGTTGTAAAACTTGGTAGTTAACTCATGCTAAATGTTAGCATGCTATCATTACATTAGCAAGCTAACTTGTTTTGCCAATTTTGCCGCCTTACACCTAAGAGTCATTTAACTTATGTGACATACGCTAACTGCTAGCATGCTAATTTTATCATGCTAACATGTTATCGTTAGCATGATAACTTTTTTCCACCGTACAGTATACCTTAGAGTCATACAACTTAAGTATGTAACGTATGTTAACTTTCAGCATGCAGAGTTATATAACTTGGTACATGACACATGCTAACTCTTTTAGCTAATTTTACAAGCATACACCTCAGAGTTGTAAAACTTGGTAGTTAACACATGCTAAATGTTAGCATGCTATCATTACATTAGCGAGCTAACTTGTTTCGCCAATTTTGCCGCCTTACACCTTAGAGTCATTTAACTTATGTGACATATGCTAACTGCTAGCATGCTAATTTTATCATGCTATCATGTTAATGTTAGCATGATAACTTTTTTCCACCGTACAGTATACCTTAGAGTCATACAACTTAAGTATGTAACGTATGTTAACTTTCAGCATGCAGAGTTATATAACTTGGTACATGACACATGCTAACTCTTTTAGCTAATTTTACAAGCATACACCTCAGAGTTGTAAAACTTGGTAGTTAACACATGCTAAATGTTAGCATGCTATCATTACATTAGCGAGCTAACTTGTTTCGCCAATTTTGCCGCCTTACACCTTAGAGTCATTTAACTTATGTGACATATGCTAACTGCTAGCATGCTAATTTTATCATGCTATCATGTTAATGTTAGCATGATAACTTTTTTCCGCCATACAGTATACCTTAGAGTCATACAACTTAAGTATCAAAGTGTCTGCCGCCAGACCCCCATTGAATGTGCCAGAGTGTCTCCACATTTTACCGGCGATGCTAAGACAGACATGGCACAGAGATGTATGGATAACCTGCAGATGCATTTGCAACAATAAAGTCAACGAAATCACAAAGGTGAGTTTTGTTGATGTTGACTGCCAGCTAATCGATGCTAACATGCTACGCTAATCGATGCTAACATGCTATTTACCGGCGGTGCTAAAGCAGACATGGCACAGAGATGTATGGATAACCTGCAAATGCATTTGCAACGATAGTCAACGAAATCACAAAGGTGAGTTTTGTTGATGTTGACTGCCAGCTAATCGATGCTAACATGCTATGCTAATCGATGCTAACATGCTATTTAGCGGCGGTGCTAAAGCAGACATGGCACAGAGATGTATGGATAACCTGTAGATGCATTTGCAACTATATTACGTTTCCTTCCACCCACTTTTAATGCGAAAAAAACACTTACCAATCGACGGATTTAAGTTGCTCCAGTGTCACAAGATGCGAAAGTCCTGATCGTTTGGTCCGCACATTTTACCGCCGATGCTAACGTAGCTATTCGGCCATGCTATGGCTATGAATAGCGTCAATAGCTATTCGCTCAATAGCTTCAGTTTCTTCTTCAATATTTTCATACTCCAACCATCTGTTTCAATACATGTGTAATCTGTTGAATCGCTTAAGTCGCTGAAATCCGAGTTTGAATCCGAGCTAATGTCACTATATCTTGCTGTGGTATTCCCATTGTTTGTTTACATTGGCAGCACTGTGTGACGTCACAGGGAAATGGCCAGTGTCTTCGCAGAGAGCCGATAATAAGGCACTTTAAAGCTTTATTTAGGGATATTCCGAGACCGGTAAAATTTTGAAAAAAAATTCAAAAAATACAACAAGCCACTGGGAACTGATTTTTATTGTTTTTAACCCTTTTGAAATTGTGATACTGTTCCCCTTTAAGTACAAGTACGACTTCTGTTTTCCATGCTAAAGTTCCTTTTTGTTTTCTAGCTCCTATGCTCGCTCTCTTAGTTTGTTATCCGCCCACGTGCGTGCTTTTTGTTTGTATCATTTGTTTGGCTTTGTTCTAGTATTTTATATTAATACCATGTTTTCTCACTCCATGCCTGCCTCCTTCTCTGCATCTTGGGGTTCGTCAACAACAAACTTTGACAAATGGGTCCCATTTTTTATCGTCGTTGGTATGACTCGATGCTAACTTTCTTTAACCAAATTTGCCTCAGTACACCACAGAGTTTTATATAACCTGGTACTTGACACATGCTAACTCTTTTAGCTCATTTTACCCTTTAGAGTCATAGAACTTGGTAGTTAACACATGTTAGCATGCGAGCACGCAGTACCTCAGTCCGGCTCGTATAACTTACAATTTGACACATGCGGACTGAAAAATTTCGCCGGCATTCCGGTCGTTTGACGGCATTGCGGTTTGGCTTCAGCGTTAGCAGCATTCACACGCAAATTACCTTACGTTCGTTATTTCGTAAAAAAAAATGGTGTCAGTGACGGAGACTGAAATGTGTGTTTTAGTGTGTGTGGCCCAGTTCCAGTGCCCTGAGGACAGTCGGTGTGTGGACTACCACAAATTGTGCGATCGACATCCGGACAGCACCGATACCTCGGATAAAATCAACTGTACTCAAGGTATCGCTCACTTTTATGTGTGATCATCAAGCTGCATGCACACTTCAACAATACCGTGTGTGTATGTGTGTGTGTGTGTGTGTGTGTGTGTGTAGGTACGCAGTCAACAAACATAACCTACGTTTGTGCTGACGGGACGTGTCTGAAGAAACCAAACCCACAGTGTGATTTTGTCCCTGATTGTCCTGACGCCTCAGACGAGACACAATGCGGTGAGAGAAAAATACATAATAGAACATACATGAAGTTAAAGTACCAAAGATTGTCACACACACACTAGGTATGGTGAAATTTGTCCTCTGCCACCTTTGTTCACCCCCTGGGAGGATAGGGGAGGGTGAGCAGCAGCGGTGGCCGCGCCCGGGGAATCATTTTTGGTGATTTAACCCCCAATTCCAACCCTTGATGATGAGTGCCAAGCAGGGAGGTAACGGGTCCCATTTTTATAGTCTTTGGTATGACTCAGCCGGGGATTAAACTCACAACCGCCGGATCTCAGGGCGGACACCCTAACACAGGGGTCGGGAACCTTTTTGGCTGAGAGAGCCATGAAAGCCTAATATTTTAAAATAATTTTCCATGAGAGCGGCATTGCTCGGTTGGTAGAGTGGCCGTCGTGCCAGCGACTTGAGGGTTGCAGGTTCGATTCCCGCTTCTGCCATCCTAGTCACTGCCGTTGTGTCCTTGAGCAAGACACTTTGACCACCTGCTCCCAATGCCACCCACACTGGTTTAAATGTAACATAGATATTGGGTTTCACTATGTAAAGTGCTTTGAGTCGCTAGAGAAAAGCGCTATATAAATATAATTCACATTTTTTTTAACACTGAATACAACTAAATGTGTGCATTTTTTACGTAAGACCAACATTTTTTAGATTATAATAAGTCCATCCCATCCCATCCATTTTCTACCGCTTATTCCCTTTCGGGGTCGCGGGGGGCGCTGGCGCCTATCTCAGCTACAATCGGGCGGAAGGCAGGGTACACCCTGGACAAGTCGCCACCTCATCGCAGGGCCAACACAGATAGACAGACAACATTCACACACTAGGGCCAATTTAGTGTTGCCAATCAACCTATCCCCAGGTGCATGTCTTTGGAGGTGGGAGGAAGCCGGAGTACCTGGAGGGAACCCACGCATTCACGGGGAGAACATGCAAACACCACACAGAAATATCCCGAGCCTGGATTTGAACCCAGGACTGCAGGAACTTCGTATTGTGAGGCAGATGCACTAACCCCTCTTCCACCGTGAAGCCCTATAATAAGTCTCTAATTCTTTTTAATAACATTGGTATTTCTTGAACAGGTGCCGTAGAACAGTGGTCCCCAACCTTTTTGTATCCACGGACCGGTCAACGCTTAATAATTTGGGGGGGGGGGGACCTTTTTTTTTTTCTTTGTCATGAAAAAGGGAGGTTTTTGTCATGAAAAAGGGAGGTTTTTGTGGTTGGTGCACTAATTTTAAGTGTATATTGTGTTTTTTTATGTTGATTCAATAAAAAATAAAAAATCAATTTCCATCCATCCATTTCTACCGCTTATTCCCCTTTGGGATCGCGGGTGTCACTGGCGCCTATCTCAGCTACAATCGGGCGGAAGGCGGTGTACACCCTGGACAAGTCGCCACCTCATCGCAGGGCCAACACAGATAGACAGACAACATTCACACTCACATTCACACACTAGGGCCAATTTAGTGTTGCCAATCAACCTATTGTAAGTGTATATTGTGTTTTTTATGTTGATTCAATAAAAAATAAAAAATAAAACAATTAAATATATATATATATATATATATATATATGTATATATATATGCCCTGCGATGAGGTGGCGACTTGTCCAGGGTGTACCCCGCCTTCCGCCCGATTGTAGCTGAGATAGGCGCCAGCGCTCCCCGCGACCCCGAAAGGGAATAAGCGGTAGAAAATGGATGGATGGATGGATATGTATATATATATATATTTTTTTTTTTCTTAAAGAAAAATGAATACAAAATTCTTCTGCAGCCCGGTGGTTGGGGACCACTGCCTTAGAAAACAGATGGATGGATTAAAATGCATGAGAATGTTTTATATTTTGAACGTTATTTTTAACATTGTGATCACCAGCGGAATTATTCATTACTCATGGCGTTAAGCAACGTCAGCTAAGATTTATCCGAGAGCCAGATGCAGTCATCAAAAGAGCCACATCTGGCTCTAGAGCCATAGGTTCCCTACCCCTGCCCTAACCACTAGGCCACTGTGCAGGTGTGTGTCTGTTTGTGTGTTCTGGCAATGCTGACTTAATGGGGACATCGCTCTGGAAATGCTATCGCAAAAATAAATTCAAAAAGGTGGAATCTAACGAGAAAAGGTTGACACAAAGCTGCCATGCAGGCTGTTTTTTTTTTAAATTTCGTCTTTCTTTTTTTAATTTTTTGCCATTGCTCCCCAAAAAAAATAAAGACAAAAAAATCCATGTTATAATGAATTATTTTCAAGGCTCCAGTTACTTCAAATATTGCACTTTAAAATGTCTTATGCTGTAAATATTGCTTACCGTAGTTCCTTGAATTGCCGCCGGGGCGCTAATTAATATAAAACCTCTTCTCACTCATGCGCTTACCAAAGGCATGTGGTAAAAGTAAGCATGCGCTAATTATTTTAAAACCTCTTCTCACTCCGGCACTTACCAAAGGCATGCAGTAAAAATTTGAGTGTGATGTAAGCTTGGACTTTAAATCCTACTGAATAGCTCTTAATCTTCTTCCCTTTATGCGATTTCAAATTACCGGTATTGAAATCAGCCTCCTCCATTTTGAAAATGATGACAGGGGAAGTGTCACTCGTGACGTCACGAGTTTGACCCGGCGGTAATACTAAGCATGCGCTAATTATTTTGCGAAGCGAGTTTGACCCGGTAGTAATTCAAGGCAGGCGCATACTATATGCCCTGAGGCAATTTATATTGTGTAGATTCCATATAAAAATATCAAAGTTTATATTTGACAAAAGAGCATAAAACAAACAAAATAAAAGTTCGGACGTAAAATCGACGGATATATCTGAAGTTGATCTCGCAACTTAAGTGTTGAAAGTGAAAGAAAAACCTAATAAAAATGTATCACTTTATGAGTGGGGCACCTTTTGGATCCCAACTATATTTAGTGGTATTGTATTTATCTTCTGCGATGAGGTAGCGACTTGTCCAGGGTGTACCCCTGCCTACCGCCCGAATGCAGCTGAGATAGGCTCCAGCGACCCCCCGCGACCCCAAAAGGGACAAGCGGTAGGAAATGGACGGATGGATGTATTTATCTTTTCACTGTGATTACTCAAAAATATTAAATAATGAAAATCAATGGTGTCCTGCATTATTGATCTTTATTTAACTTTAATGACTAAATACTGCATATTTCTGTTTTACTATAAAAAACTAGTTTTTGACAGAAAAGCCATACAACGTTTTTTTTTTAACTTGAAGTTGATATAGAGATTTATTGTAAGCGTTAAATAAAAAATAATAATTTGACTTATCTTTAACATTTTAATGACTGAGACCCTTTATGGTCCCCGGGACCCCTAAAAAGGTAAAATACATTTTTAAAGAATCCATATATTTTATGTTTTGAAAATGAAAAATATCAAAATGGCCCCCACATGCTTGATTGTTTCCGTGTAAGGCCCTCAGTGGAAAAAGTTTGGACAATCCCCGGTTTACACAGTCACCTTTAGGGGACTTCGGACAGTATGCGGACATTAAAACAGGTCCCCTAAATGTAAACCTTTTTAAATGGTAGGCATATTCAGAATAGATCTGACTAAGTGATTTTTAAGCCTTGGCCCATAAAACATGTTTACTGGTTAGTTTGAGTGTGAGACGTTTGCACAGCGGCCCCCTCACCGGGCTGTAGCTGGTACTGCACTCACTGCTCTGCTCACACTTCTTCCGTGTATAGTTAATCACTTCCACCTGATCCTCATAAAGAAGGTGTTTTTTTTTTTTTAAAGGGGAACATTATCACCAAACCTATGCAAGCGTCAATATATACCTTGATGTTGCAGAAAAAAGACCATGTATTTTTTTAACCGATTTCCGAACTCTGAATGGGTGGATTTTGGCAAATTAAACGCCTTTCTGTTTATCGGTCTTTTAGCGATGACGTCAGAACGTGACGTCATCGAGGTAACACACCCGCCATATTCATTTTCACATTACAAACACCGGGTCTCAGCTCTGTTATTTTCCGTCTTTTCAACTATTTTTTGGAACCTTGGAGACATGCCTCGTCGGTGTGTTGTCGGAGGGTGTAACAACACTAACAGGGAGGGATTCAAGTTGCACCACTGGCAAGAAATCTGCCGCCAGACCCCCATTGAATGTTCCAATGTGTCTTCACATTTTACCGGCGATGCTAAGACAGACATGGCACAGAGATGTATGGATAACCTGCAGATGCATTTGCAACGATTAAGTCAACGAAATCACAAAGGTGAGTTTTGTTGATGTTGTTGACTTATGTGCTAATCAGACATATTTGGTCACGGCATGACTGCCAGCTAATCGATGCTAACATGCTCCGCTAATCGATGCTAACATGCTATTTACGCTAGCTGTATGTACATTTGAAACTAGATACCCACATATAATGCGAAACAAACACTTACTAATCGACGGATTTAAGTTGCTCCAGTGTCACAAGATGCGAAAGTCCTGATCGTTTGGTCCGCAGATTTTACCGGCGATGCTAATAGAGCAGCCATGCTATGGGCCACTTCATTAGGTACACCCACGCTAAGGCCGAATTGCGTCAATAGCTATTCGCTCAATAGCTTCAATTTTCTTCAATTTCGTTTTCGCGATCTGCCTCCATACTCCGACCATCTGTTTCAATACATG
Organism: Nerophis ophidion; assembly: GCF_033978795.1. NCBI lineage: Eukaryota > Metazoa > Chordata > Actinopteri > Syngnathiformes > Syngnathidae > Nerophis > Nerophis ophidion. The sequence goes on from NC_084611.1 coordinate 86,039,507, forward strand.
CGTATTCTGTTGAATCGCTTAAGCCGCTGAAATCCGAGTATGAATCCGAGCTATTGTCGCTATATCTTGCTGTGGTAACCGCCATGTTGTTTGTATTGGCAGCACTGTATGACGTCACAGGGAAATGGATAGTGGTTTCGAAGATAGCGAAAATAAGGCACTTTAAAGCTTTATTTAGGGATATTCCGGGACCGGTAAAATTTTAAACAAGCCACTGGGAAATGATTTTTATTGTTTTTAACCCTTTTGAAAGTGTGATAATGATTCCCTTTAATGGTCCTCAGTAGTCATGTACAAATTTGTGTGAATTATGCAAAATTATTTAAATTTGGTCCCCGTGAGCCATATTAACTTATTTTTCCCAGGGTCCCCAGTAAGTCTGAACAGCACATTACTTCATCAATCCAGAGATTTAATGACATGTATGAGCTAACTGGGCAGTGGACATTTTACCTACTTTTTTTTATGCCTCTACAACCTGTAGAAAGGGTGGTCCCCATAAGTCCTGATCGAAAACTTGGTCCCCATTCCAAATGATAACCAGTGTGTGTGTGTGTGTGTGTGTGTGTGTGTGTGTGTAGGTGTGCAGTGCACAAACATGACCTACATTTGCACTGACGGAACGTGTCTGAAGAAGCCAAACCCAAAGTGTGATTTTGTCATCGACTGTCCTGACGCCTCAGACGAGACACAATGCGGTGAGAGGAAATAACATTTATAAAAATCGACTTTCTGCAACATGTGTGTGTGTGTGTGTGTGTGTGTGTGTGTGTGTGTGTGTGTGTGTGTGTGTAGACTGCGGCCTGAGACAGTTCTCCAGCCGCATTGTGGGGGGAGAGGACGCCTCAGAGGGGGAGTGGCCATGGCAGGCGAGCTTGCAGGTAGAGGGCAACCACATCTGCGCAGGCGCCCTCGTTTCCAGCCAGTGGGTGGCAACTGCCGCGCACTGTTTCTATGACGACCGGTGAGTAACCGTAGAGCCACTTTCTGACTTGCAGGGAAGGAAAATCATGTATCTGAAAAAGGCTGACTAGTCGATCTACTAAAGTGTATTAAAACATGTGCAAGCACAATCAGTTTAGTGTAGCTATTTCTTTTTGAACATGAATAATACAGATATATGCTGATCCTCAGAACGGCCACAATATAAACATTTAAGGAAGGAAGTCAATACGGTTCTGGTTTTCCACCACAAGGGGACGATACAGGTGTCGATATCAACGTCCGGTCATTATCAGACCTCTACCTTAAAGCCTCGTATCGGTTTTGGAAAATGCAATCATTTAAAGTGAAGTAATGACGCCGTGACAGTAGACGGTGCAGGCAACATTTATTCGCAGTTTATCGTCTCTTATCTGTCTCTGCTCATCTAAAGCAGGGGGTGTCAAGTTTGTTTTTATTCAGGGCCACATAGCAATTATGGCTTCCCTCAGAGGGCCATTTTAAATGATGTGGCAGACCACGTTGAATGACATGGCAGATCTCATAGGATTACAAGGCGGGCCACATAAATGATGTGGTGGACCACATTGAATGACATGGTGAACCACAATAATGACGTGAAAGACCACGTCAAATAGACCAAATTGAATGACATGGCAGGCCACTTTAATGACGTGAAGGACGACATTGAAGGACCTGGTGGGCCACGTTAATGACGTGAAGGACCACAATGAAGGACCACAATGAATGACATGGCAGATCACATAGGATTACAAGGCGGGCCACATAAATGATGTGGTGGACCACATTGAATGACATGGTGGACCACAATAATGACGTGAAGGACCACGTTAAATAGACCACGTTGAATGACATGGCAGGCCAATTTAATGACGTGAAGGACCACATTAAATGATGTGGTGGACCACATTGAATGACCTTGTTGGCCACTTTAATGACGTGAAGGACCACTTTAAGTGATGTGTTGGACCACATTGAATGATATGGTGGACTACAATAATGACGTGAAGGACCACTTTAAATGGACCACATTGAATGACATGGCGGGCCACTCTAATGACGTGAAGGACCACTTTAAGTGATGTGTTGGACCACATTGAATGATATGGTGGACTACAATAATGACGTGAAGGACCACTTTAAATGGACCACATTGAATGACATGGCGGGCCACTCTAATGACGTGAAGGACCACAATAATTATGTGGTAGACTACATTGAATGATCTGGTGGGCTACAATATTGACGTGAAGGACCACGTTGCATGACATCGTGGGCCACGATAATGACATGAAGGACCACATTTATTGATGTGGTGGACCACATTGAATGACCTTGTTGGCCACTTTAATGAAGTGACGGACCACGTTAAATGATGTGGTGGACCATATTGAATGACATGGTGGACTACAATAATGACGTGAAGGACCACATTAAATGATGTGGTGGACCACATTGAATGATATGGCGGGCCACAATAATTACGTGAAGGACCACTTTAAGTGATGTGGTGGACCACATTGAATGACATGGTGGACTACAATAATGACGTGAAGGACCACTTTAAATGGACCACATTGAATGACATGGCGGGCCACTCTAATGACGTGAAGGACCACAATAATTATGTGGTAGACTACATTGAATGATCTGGTGGGCTACAATATTGACGTGAAGGACCACGTTGCATGACATCGTGGGCCACAATAATGACATGAAGGACCACATTTATTGTGTTGGTGGACCACATTGAATGACCTTGTTGGCCACTTTAATGAAGTGACGGACCACATTAAATGATGTAATGGACCATATTGAATGACATGGTGGACTACAATAATGACGTGAAGGACCACATTAAATAGACCACATTGAATGACATGGCGGGCCACTTTAATGACGTGAATGACTAAATTGAATGACATCGTGGGCCTGATAAATGACGTGGTGGACCACATTGAATGACATGGCGGGCCATGATAATGAGGTCACGGACCACATCAAATGGCGTGGCAGACCACATTGAATGACATGGCGGGCCAGATTAATGACGTGAAGGACCACATTAAATGACGTGGTTAACCACTTTAAATGATGTAGTGGACCACAGAGAATAACATGGCAGGCCAAGATAATGAGGTGATGGACCACTTTAAATGATGTAGTGGACCACAGAGAATAATAACATGGCAGGCCAAGATAATGAGGTGATGGACCACTTTAAATGATGTGGTAAACCACATTGAATGACATGGCGGGACACATTAATGAGTGAAGTGTGAATTGAATTATATTTATATAGCGCTTTTTCTCTAGTGATTCAAAGCGCTTTACATAGTGAAACCCAATATCAAATTTTTACATTTAAACCAGTGTGGGTGGCACTGGGAGCAGGTGGGTAAAGTGTCTGGCCCAAGGACACAATGGCAGTGACTAGGATGGCGGAAGGGGGGATCGAACCTGCAACCCTCAAGTTGCTGGCACGGCTGCTCTACCAACCGAGCTATACCGCCCCACTGAGGTGAAGGACCACCTTAAATGATGTGGAAGACCACATTGAATGACATGGCAGGCCATGATAATGAGGTGACATACCCCATCAAATGGAGTGGCAGACCCCATTGAATGACATGGCTCACTCTGTTCTGTTCGGTTTTTTGATCATTTGCATTATAATGACCATCAGGAGTTTTATCGCGGTTATCAATAATACTGTTTACCGTTACGTTCCTACCAATAATGCACAACCTTTTTTTTAGTTTGCACACGCTATATAGCACTATTTATTTGGACCTAAGTAGATCAGGCCTTAGCAGTGAAAGTGTGTGGCTGTAGATCACAAAGCTGCAAAGGGAAAACACGTCAGCTCTTTAACCTCTGTCACGCTTGCACGTGGTTGAGCTTGTCGTGACCCCGGGATGCAGAGACAGATGGCGACGTGCCGCTTTTAATTAAACTGGGGAAAATAAGAAAAAGGTAGCAAACAGAAGGCTAATACAGAGTACGCAGCTACAGCAAGGCAAACAGCGACACCGTACAGAAATCCAGCGCCCGACAGTTGAACCGGAATAAACTAAAACATGCTTAATTACCAGTTAAACAACACAACAGAACACGGAGGTGCAGCAAACCCAATCGCAACTAAGCAGGAAGTACAACACTAAAACTTGAAAGTAGAAGCAACAGGACAGGAAATGATTCAAAACCCAGAAAAAAGTCCAAAACTGGGATCATGACCCACTCCTGCCTATCTCTCTTCCCCCGCAGCCTCTACTCGCCCTCGATGTGGACCGTCTATTTGGGGAAGGTCCGACTTAAGGTCAGCGGCCCCAAAGAAGAAGCGGCGAAAGTTCAGAGCATCCACATTCACCGCGACTACGACAACAAATCCTACGACTATGACCTGGCTCTGCTCAAGCTGGACCGCTCGGCGTACACCATGGCCGCCGATCACGCCCGGCCCGCCTGCCTGCCTCCCCGCACCCACCAGCTGGAACCCGGCCTGCTGTGCTGGGTCACCGGCTGGGGGGCGCTTCGCGAGGGAGGTGAGGAAGAGCTTTAGTGATCTCTAACTTACTAGTTAGTAGAGATCGACTGAAATGTTTTTCTTCAGGGCCGATACCACTACCGATTATTACTAGTCAAGGAAGTCGATAACTTTTATTGCAAATGCCATCCATCCATCTTCTATCGCTTATTCCCTTTTGGGGTCGCTGGGGCTGCTGGCGCCTATCTCAGCCACAATCGGGCGGAAGGCGGGGTACACCTTGGAGAAGTCACAATGAATATCGGTTATTTAAACATGAATAGTAGAGATACCAGGTATTGTCCGACTCTTAATTACCGATTCCGAAAAAGCCAATAACGATTGTGAGGGAGCGTGGCCTGCGGACCCGCAGCGAGGGCACGTTTATCTGATCACCTGTCACTCTATAAAAGGGCAGCAGCCGGGAAGGAAGAGGTTGGAGAAGTTGGAGTTGTTGATGGTGAAGACAAAAAACCTGAATAAGAAGAAAAAGAAGTGGGACAAGAGCGGTACAAGACAACAAGAAAAAAAAAAAACAATAAAACATATTTACATACATATATAAAAAATATATGCATATATATATATATATATATATACACACATATACAGTACATGTACACACATTTTTATAGACGCACACACATACCTACTAAATATATCACACACACACTGTATATATATATATATATTAGGGCTGGGCAACGATTAAAAATTTTAATCGAAGTTAATCGCACTATTTCTCTGATTAATCGCGATTAACTGCATTGTATACGCAAAGCCCAATAATGAATTCAAAAGTAGTGTGTAGTGCACCTTTATTGGAATATTCTCCCACATGAACAAAAGCGCCAAAACATTTGTTGTGCAAACACAATTCAAATCAGTCCTTGTTAAACAGTAGCAGTTAAATAGCATATTTTATGAAAATCAACTCAAAAAATGTAAATACAAACATTTAAGCTTATTGCCACTGCCAGGGTATTTAAGTTATCCTGTTTGTTATGGAAAATAAATATAATCTACATACAAATCTCTGAGCCACAATCATAACATCTGAACAGGCAATTTCTGAGGTAACAGCAGAAATATTTTTTTTTATCAGGGATCTTATGTTTAAAAAACCTATTTTTATAGGTAGTGGGCTGTTTTAGGGAATTTTTGATCAAATTATCCGTAGTAGCAATATTAATAATGTTGTGTTTATTCTGCGTAGTGCACTTAAAATAATTATGACCATATCTAGGAATTGATATGATGGGAATTTTCCGATTGTTTGCTTGGTGCTTTGATAAACTGAACGCATATACATGGTACTATATTGTGATGTTATGAGCCAGGGAAAAAAAGAACTACCCTACCCAGCATGCAACAGGAGTGACGAGCATGCGCGGTAGCCCGGTATAGGTTGTGTGTCGCCATGACGGCATCTTGTATGTTGTGATATGCACGCTCTGAAAGTAAACGTTAAGAACTCAGCCAACACGCCTCGTCTGCATTATTCATAAATAGACAGACAACACATATACTCCGCTGCTTCACAGGCCGCTGGATGTAGCCGGCAAAGTATTCCCATGCTAGCTAGCCGGTCTAGCAAACACGCGTCATTCAGTCCAAAACGGCCCGATCTATCCACATTCAGAATTGTCTGGCGGTCGTAAGTGATCCCGGAGTGACCACGCTGTAAGCCAGCCATGAAATTTGCAGAATTGTCCGATATTTTTGCCAAATGTTCCATCTTTACCAAGAGCCCCTCGACGCCGGGCGATGCCATCTTGTTAAGAAAAGGCGTTAACAAAATAAAAGCATGTAAACAACATACGCAAATGTGCGATAAAATAATTGTCGGCGTTAATAGATTGATGAGTTAACTCGTAATTAATGCATTAATTTGCCCACCCCTAATATATTTATATATATATATATATATATATATATATATATATATATATATATATATATACACATATACAGTACATGTACACACATTTTTATAGACGCACACACATACCTACTAAATATATCACACACACATACTGTATATATATATATATTTATATATAGATAGATATACACACACACACACACACACACACACACACACACAAACACACACACAGTAAATGAGATAGACATGGATGGATAGATAGATGAATAGAACTCTCGCGGCTGTGTTGGAGCCACTATGGATTGAACTTTCACAGTATCATGTTAGACCCGCTCGACATCCATTGCTTTCGGTCCCCTAGAGAGGGGGGGTTGCCCAAATCTGAGGTCCTCTCCAAGGTTTCTCATAGTCAGCATTGTCACTGGCGTCCCACTGGATGTGAATTCTCCCTGCCCACTGGGTGTGAGTTTTCCTTGCCCTTTTGTGGGTTCTTCCGAGGATGTTGTAGTCAATCAATCAATCAATCAATGTTTACTTATATAGCCCTAAATCACTAGTGTCTCAAAGGACTGCACAAACCACTACGACATCCTCCGTAGGCCCACATAAGGGCAAGGAAAACTCACACCCAGTGGGACGTTGGTGACAATGATGACTATGAGAACCTTGGAGAGGAAGAAAGCAATGGATGTCGAGCGGGTCTAACATGATACTGTGAAAGTTCAATCCATAATGGATCCAACACAGTCGCGAGAGTCCAGTCCAAAGCGGATCCAACACAGCAGCGAGAGTCCCGTTCACAGCAGGAAACCATCCCAAGCGGAGGCGGATCAGCAGCGCAGAGATGTCCCCAAGCCGATACACAGGCAAGCAGTACATGGCCACCGGATCGGACCGGTGTGGGTTCTTCCGAGGATGTTGTAGTCGTAATGATTTGTGCAGTCCTTTGAGACATTTGGGGCTATATAAATAAACATTGATTGATTGATTGATTGAAAACTGTGGCCCCCCCATGTCAAAAAGTTTGGGGACGCCGATCGATATTGTATCTGCTGATTTAGTTGTTGCTGTAAAAAAGACCTTTACGGATTAAAAAAAAGCCGATACAATACATGTCAAAATGCCAAATATTGGCGCCGTTAATTGGCCTGGACGATAATCGGTCCATCTCTACTAGTCATGACGGATTTCTTACAAAGGGAACAAAATGCCAACATAAAACATCTTCCCCTTCCTTTTGGAAAGTTCAATGGCTTTACACAAGGGAACTGCCATTCAGTTTGGTAATGAGTGGTAAATAAGGATAAGTGCGGCATAGCTCGGTTGGTAGAGCGGCCGTGCCAGCAACTTAAGGGTTGTAGGTTCGATTCCCGCTTCCGCCATTCTAGTCACTGCCGTCGTGTCCTTGGGCAAGGCACTTTACCCACCTGCTCCCAGTGCCACCCACACTGGTTTAAATGTAACTTAGATATTGGGTTTCACTATGTAAAGCGCTTTGAGTCACTAGAGAAAAGCGCTATATCAATATAATTCACTTCACTTTAGTGAGGTGGGCGTGGTTTCTATTTTTAAAGCAGACCCACCAGGAGGAAAAGGAGGATTTTTTTTTTTGTAGCCTCGGGAGAGGAAGGAAGTGTGTGGTTTGTGAACTTGATGATGACAGGGAGGAGTCGTCTGGCACGCAAAAACATGCCTCAAGCACATTTCATGTGTATGACAGTGGACTATATTTACTGTATTTCATAAGTTTGTGTCATATTAACAAGCAGTTCTGAAAAAAATGATCAAATATTTGTTGCTGACCGTCATGCTTTCTGTTCAGGTCAAACGGGAGTGGTGCTCCAGAAGGTGGACGTCCGCCTGGTCGGCGAGGAGGCCTGCGCTGGGTCCTACGGCCACCTGGTCACTCCCAGAATGCTTTGCGCTGGATACCGCGGCGGAGGCAAGGACTCCTGTCAGGTAAGCGAAAACAAAACACATTTACTAATCTGTCACAATATTTGTTACCCGTGCAAAAACCCTTTTTAAAGAACGTGGACCCCGACTTAAACAAGTTGAAAAACTTATTCGGGTGTTACTATTTAGTGGTCAATTATACGGAATATGTACTAATAAAGGTTTCAATCAATCAATCAGACAGACTGTTTTCACACAAAGCTAATGCCTCATTATCTATCCCACAAACACAAACATGGTCGAATCATCTCACATAAACATTAAAGGCCTACTGAATTTAGATTTTCTTATTTAAACGGGGTTAGTAGGTCCATTCTATGTGTCATACTTGATCATTTCGCGATATTGCCATATTTTTGCTGAAAGGATTTAGTAGAGAACATCGACGATAAAGTTCACAACTTTTGGTGCTGATAAAAAAAAAGCCTTGCCTGTACCGGAAGTAGCAGACGATGTGCGCGTGACGTCACGGGTTGTGGAGCTCCTCACATCTGAACATTGTTTACAACCATGGCCACCAGCAGCGAGAGCGATTCGTACCGAGAAAGTGACGATTTCTCCATTAATTTGAGGGAGGATGAAAGATTTGTGGATGAGGAAAGTGAGAGTGAAGGACTAGAAAAAAAAGACTACAAAGGGAGCGATTCAGATGTTATTTTGTTATGTTATGTTGCTATGTTTTTTTTTTGTTTTTTTTTCCCCATTGGCCTCAGTCTGCACCCCCACTCCAGGGCCCAGGCTAAGACCGATTTTTTTTATTTTATTTTAATCTTCTATTCTTTTCTTCCCCCCGCCCCCCATGTTTACCTGTATGTCATCTTTTTTGTAAGGGGCGCTGGAAGCCGGCAGACCCGTCAGCGATCCTGTTCTGTCTACCTGTAATGTTTGTCTGATCTTGAATGGGATTGTGCTGAAAATTGTAATTTTCCTGAAGGAACTCTCCTAACGGAATAAATAAAGTACTATCTAATCTAATTAGACACATTTACTAGGATAATTCTGGAAAATCCCTTATCTGCTTATTTTGTTAGTAGTGTTTTAGTGAGATTATATGGTCGTACCTGTACAACCTGAAGGTCGGCCCCGCACCTTCCTTCAGCACCATTCGATGGGTGGTGGCGATGCCCATCTCTGCCCTTCGCAAAGGACCCTCTTCGAAACACGATCTTTCGAAATGATCGCTGCATAATCAATCAATCAATCAATGTTTATTTATATAGCCCCAAATCACAAATGTCTCAAAGGACTGCACAAATCATTACGACTACAACATCCTCGGAAGAACCCACAAAAGGGCAAGGAAAACTCACACCCAGTGGGCAGGGAGAATTCACATCCAGTGGGACGCCAGTGACAATGCTGACTATGAGAAACCTTGGAGAGGACCTCAGATGTGGGCAACCCCCCCTCTCTAGGGGACCGAAAGCAATGGATGTCGAGCGGGTCTAACATGATACTGTGAAAGTTCAATCCATAGTGGCTCCAACACAGCCGCAAGAGTTCAGTTCAAGCAGATCCAAAACAGCAGCGAGAGTCCCGTCCACAGGAAACCATATCAAGCGGATCAGCAGCGTAGAGACGTCCCCAACCGATACAGGCGAGCGGTCCATCCTGGGTCCCGACGAGCGGTCCATCCTGGGTCTCGACTCTGGACAGCCAGTACTTCATCCATGGTCATCGGACCGGACCCCCTCCACAAGGGAGGGGGGGACATAGGAGAAAGAAAAGAAGCGGCAGATCAACTGGTCTAAAAAGGAGGTCTATTTAAAGGCTAGAGTATACAGATGAGTTTTAAGGTGAGACTTAAATGCTTCTACTGAGGTAGCATCTCGAACTGTTACCGGGAGGGCATTCCAGAGTACTGGAGCCCGAACGGAAAACGCTCTATACCCCGCAGACTTTTTTTGGGCTCTAGGAATCACTAATAAGCCGGAGTCTTTTGAACGCAGATTTCTTGCCGGGACATACGGTACAATACAATCGGCAAGATAGGCTGGAGCTAGACCGTGTAGTATTACACTGTACTTTGTGTGTGTGGTCCAATCCAACCGTGTTCGCTTGACCGCTCTGTTCCATAATAAAGCTGCACCGTCATCTTTCGGGAATGTAAACAAGGAAACACCGGCTGTGTTTGTGTTGCTAAAGGCGGCCGCAATACACCGCTTCCCACCTACAGCTTTCTTCTTTGACATCTCCATTTTTCATTGAACAAATTGCAAAAGATTCAGCAACACAGTGTCCATAATACTGTGGAATTATGCGATGAAAACAGACGACTTATAGCAGGGAACGGTGCTGGAACAAAATGTCCTCTACAATGCGTGACGTCATCATACCGCGACGTTTCAGCAGGATACTTAGGCGAGAAATTTAAAATTGCAATTTAGTAAACTAACCAGGTCGTATTGACATGTGTTGCAATGTTAATATTTCATCATTGATATATAAACTATCAGACTGCGTGGTCGCTAGTAGTGGGTTTCAGTAGGCCTTTAAAACATCAGTCAAGCGTATTTTTCCATCAACGTCTTACCTGTAAGTAAGATTGTATCACTTTAATTTACTACTTTATAGTCAAGTTTGTTGATTTCATTAATGCAAAGGGGACTTCTTCTTCTTTTGCAATGGCATGTTTAACAATAACTGCATCTAAAACTCACTGGTAAATAGTGGTGGTGGTGGATCAAGGTCCTTGAAAATAATAACAATGAAAATATTAAAGCTGCAAGCAGCGATGAACGGGACCGACTTTTGCTGGTGTTTCCTGCCTTTACCCATTCAACATATCTTTACCTTCACATTACCTACCTTCCCTGCATCCTGGGGTCACACTGGTGCTTCTTTCTTTCACCCATACACACTGGTGCTTCCTGCCATCACCCAGACAACATATCTTTACCTGCACATTACCTACCTTCTCTGTATCCTGGTGTCAAACTGGTGCCTCCTTCTTTCACCCAGTCAACATATCTTTACCCGCACAGTACCTACCTTCTCTGCATTGTGTGGTCACGCTGGTGCTTCCTGCTTTTAAGCAGCCGTCTTGAGACGGCAGCAGCGCAGCAGCATCAGCGCAGCGGTTCTTTGAAGGCTCGTAAAATCAAAACCGGAGCAGTTATTAAAACTATTTTCTCAACTTTTAATCAGAAGGGTTCACTCTCTCTCCTGTGCGAGTTTGAAGCCGACACAACAAACGCGCTCGGAAGAGATAATGTTTGAAAAAAGGTGACAGGCTTTTACACAACTTTTGTTTTGAAGGGGTAATTGCCAACTTCCTGTTGAGTTTTGCTGAAGGGTGTAAATGAATGAAATGTAGAGGTTTTTGTTTCATGTCTCTACGACATTCCCACCTGAAGTTAGAAGCAGTTTTGCCTGTTTTCTTCCTAGGAGCAGTTTTGTCTGTGTTTTATTCCTGTGGGGCGCAAGAGCGCAATTTTGAGTTTTGGGGTATGTTTTTTTATTAGATCAAAATTTTTTGCCAGTCCTGATGTCTGCCAGTTTGGTGAGTTTTGAAGCATTTCAAGGGGGTCAAATTGCAGCTCAAAGAGGCAAAAATGACATTTTTTAGGAAACTTTTGTTTTGAAAGGGTTTTTGCCAACTCCTTGTTGATTTTTGCTGAAGGATGTCATTTTATGAAATCTAGGTCTAAGTCAGACCTACATAGAGGTTTTTGTTTCATGTCTCTACGACATTCCTACTGGAAGTTACAAGCAGTTTTGTCTGTGTTTTCTTCCTAGGAGCAGTTTTGTCTGTGTTTTATTCCTAGGGGGCGCTAGAGCGCAATTTTGAGTTTTGGGGTTTGTTTTTTTATTAGATCGCAATTTTCGCCAGTCCTGATGTGTGTGTCCAGTTTGGTGAGTTTTGAAGCATTTTAAGGGGGTCAAATTACAGCTCAAAGAGGCAAAAAGGAAATTTTTTACGATACTTTTTGTTTTGAAGGGGTTTTTGCCAACTTCCTTGTTGATTTTTGCTGAAGGATGTCATTTTATGAAATCTACGTCTAAGTCAGACCTACATAGAGGTTTTTGTTTCATGTCTCTACGACATTCCTACTGGAAGTTACAAGCAGTTTTGTCTGTGTTTTCTTCCTAGGAGCAGTTTTGTCTGTGTTTTATTCCTATGGGGCACAAGAGCGCAATTTGGAGTTTTGGGGTATGTTTTTTTATTAGATCTCAATTTTTTGCCAGTCCTGATGTGTGTGTTCAGTTTGGTGAGTTTTGAAACATTTTAAGGGGGTCAAATTGCAGCTCAAAGAGGCAAAAAGGACATTTTTTAGAATACTTTTTGTTTTGAAGGTTTTTTTGCCAACTTCCTGTTGATTTTCTCTGAAATATGTCAGTTTATGAAATCTAGGTCTAAGTCAGACCCACATAGAGGTTTTTGTTTCATGTCTCTACGACATTTCTACTGGAAGTTACAAGCAGTTTTGTCTGTGTTTTCTTCCTAGGAGCAGTTTTGTCTGTGTTTTATTCCTAGGGGGCGCTAGAGCGCAGTTTTGAGTTTTGGGGTTTGTTTTTTTATTAGATCGCAATTTTCGCCAGTCTTGATGTGTGTTCCAGTTTGGTGAGTTTTGAAGCATTCTAAGGGGGTCAAATTGCAGCTCAAAGAGACAAAAAGGACATTTTTTAGGATACTTTTTGATTTGAAGGGGTTTTTGCCAACTTCCTTGTTGATTTTTGCTGAAGGATGTCATTTTATGAGATCTAGGTCTAAGTCAGACCTACATAGAGGTTTTTGTTTCATGTCTCTACGACATTCCTACTGGAAGTTACAAGCAGTTTTGTCTGTGTTTTTTTCCTAGGAGCAGTTTTGTCTGTGTTTTATTCCTAGGGGGCGCTAGAGCGCAATTTTGAGTTTTGGGGATTGTTTTTTTATTAGATCGCAATTTTCGCCAGTCCTGATGTGTGTGTCCAGTTCTGTGAGTTTTGAAGCATTTTAAGGGGGTCAAATTACAGCTCAGAGAGGCAAAAATGACATTTTTTAGGAAACTTTTGTTTTGAAAGGGTTTTTGCCAACTTCTTGTTGATTTTTTCTGAAATATGTCAGTTTATGAAATCTAGGTCTAAGTCAGACCTACATAGAGGTTTTTGTTTCATGTCTCTACAACATTCCTACTGGAAGTTACAAGCAGTTTTGTCTGTGTTTTCTTCCTAGGAGCAGTTTTGTCTGTGTTTTATTCCTATGGGGCACAAGAGCGCAATTTGGAGTTTTGGGGTATGTTTTTTTATTAGATCTCAATTTTTTGCCAGTCCTGATGTGTGTGTTCAGTTTGGTGAGTTTTGAAACATTTTAAGGGGGTCAAATTGCAGCTCAAAGAGGCAAAAAGGACATTTTTTAGAATACTTTTTGTTTTGAAGGTTTTTTTGCCAACTTCCTGTTGATTTTCTCTGAAATATGTCAGTTTATGAAATCTAGGTCTAAGTCAGACCCACATAGAGGTTTTTGTTTCATGTCTCTACGACATTTCTACTGGAAGTTACAAGCAGTTTTGTCTGTGTTTTCTTCCTAGGAGCAGTTTTGTCTGTGTTTTATTCCTAGGGGGCGCTAGAGCGCAGTTTTGAGTTTTGGGGTTTGTTTTTTTATTAGATCGCAATTTTCGCCAGTCTTGATGTGTGTGTCCAGTTTGGTGAGTTTTGAAGCATTCTAAGGGGGTCAAATTGCAGCTCAAAGAGACAAAAAGGACATTTTTTAGGATACTTTTTGATTTGAAGGGGTTTTTGCCAACTTCCTTGTTGATTTTTGCTGAAGGATGTCATTTTATGAGATCTAGGTCTAAGTCAGACCTACATAGAGGTTTTTGTTTCATGTCTCTACGACATTCCTACTGGAAGTTACAAGCAGTTTTGTCTGTGTTTTCTTCCTAGGAGCAGTTTTGTCTGTGTTTTATTCCTAGGGGGCGCTAGAGCGCAATTTTGAGTTTTGGGGTTTGTTTTTTTATTAGATCGCAATTTTCGCCAGTCCTGATGTGTGTGTCCAGTTTGGTGAGTTTTGAAGCATTTTAAGGGGGTCAAATTACAGCTCAAAGAGGCAAAAATGACATTTTTTAGGAAACTTTTGTTTTGAAAGGGTTTTTGGCAACTTCTTTTTGATTTTTTCTGAAATATGTCAGTTTATGAAATCTAGGTCTAAGTCAGACCTACATAGAGGTTTTTGTTTCATGTCTCTACGACATTCATGACGAAAGTTACAAGCAGTTTTGTCTGTGTTTTTTCCTAGGGGGCGCCAGAGTGCAATTTTGAGTTTTGGGGTTTGTTTTTTTATTAGATCGCAATTTTCGCCAGTCCTGATGTGTGTGTCCAGTTTGGTGAGTTTTGAAGCATTTTAAGGGGGTCAAATTACAGCTCAAAGAGGCAAAAATGACATTTTTTAGGAAACTTTTGTTTTGAAAGGGTTTTTACCAACTTCCTGTTGATTTTTTCGGAAATATGTCAGTTTATGAAATCTAGGTCTAAGTCAGACCTACATAGAGGTTTTTGTTTCATGTCTCTACAACATTCCTAACGGAAGCTACAAGCAGTTTTGTCTGTGTTTTCTTCCTAGGAGCAGTTTTGTCTGTGTTTTATTCCTAGGGGGCGCTAGAGCGCAATTTTGAGTTTTGGGGGTTGTTTTTTTATTAGATCGCAATTTTCGCCAGTCCTGATGTGTGTGTCTAGTTTGGTGAGTTTTGAAGCATTTTAAGGGGGTCAAATTACAGCTCAAAGAGGCAAAAATTACATTTTTTAGAAAATTTAGTTTTGAAGGGGTTTTTGCCAACTTCCTGTTGATTTTCTCTGAAATATGTCAGTTTATGAAATCTAGGTCTAAGTCAGAACTACATAGAGGTTTTTGTTTCATGTCTCTACCACATTCATGACGAAAGTTACAAGCAGTTTTGTCTGTGTTTTGTCCTAGGGGGCGCCAGAGTGCAATTTTGAGTTTTGGGGTTTGATTTTTTTATTAGATGACAATTTTCGCCAGTCCTGATGTGTGTGTAAAATTTGGTGAGTTTTGAAGCATGTTAAAGGGGTCAAATTACAGCTCAAAGAGGCGGCGGAATAATAACACTTTAGAAATACAATAGGGTCCTCTGTCACAAGCAGTTACAAGCAGTTTTGTCTGTGTTTTTTCCTAGGGGGCGCCAGAGTGCAATTTTGAGTTTTGGGGTTTGATTTTTCATTATATGGCAATTTTTGCCAGTCCTGATGTGTGTGTAAAATTTGGTGAGTTTTGAAGCATGTTAAAGGGGTAAAATTACAGCTCAAAGAGGCGGCGGTATAATAATAATAAAACCTTAGAAATACAACAGGGTCCTCTGTCCCAAAGGGACATTCGGTCCCTAATAAAATTCTTTAATTCTACAGTAAAAACGGGAGTGTTTGAAATGTTACACTATACAAAAAAATCCACAAAAATGTGTTTGTAAAGTTGCTGTCATTGTGTGTTATCAGGGGGACTCGGGTGGGCCTCTGGTGTGTCAGGAGAAGTCCAGTCGCTGGTTCCTGGTCGGGGTGGTGAGCTGGGGCAAAGGCTGCGGCCGCCCAGACTACTTTGGCGTCTACACTCGCATCACCACTCTGAGCGATTGGATACGGACGCTCATCGGTGCCTCCGGAGGTGCTTCCTCTCACGTCAACATAAACAACCAGAACTTCGGAACTAAATAGGTCCCCAGTTTTACATAGGACGTAAAAATGTAATGTTCACTTGCTAATTGCTAATCAAACTAACATGCTTGCCACCTATCAACACAATGTTTGTTTCTGGTTCTTTGCGCTAAATGCTAACATTTAAGCTAGCATGAGTCGCCATTCTAGCACAGCTACGTTTAATGCACCACACTTAAGTCCGAGCTCATGGCAAATTTTAGATTAGGCAGCAGGGGTGTAACTTTGGGCAGTTAACGATTCGATCCGATTCCGATTCTTAGGGTGACGGTTTGATTCAGAATCGATTCTTGATTAAACGCAATTCTAGAATTAAACAGATTCTCGCATTATTTGGTATATTAATTATATGGAACTTTTTCCAAACAGGTTACATATTAGAACATCTGGTTGCATGGCGATGGCCTAAAACATTTCTAAAAATAGATTCTTACAAAATAAAAATGATGATTTTTCAAATGTTTGTAGATTTTTTTAATCGATATTTGAAAATTATGAATCGATTTAGAATCGGGATGAATAAAAATTGTGCACCCTTAAAGGGGGGTGAATTTTTGGGCACCAAAAGATTGGATCCGATTCCGATTCCTGGGCTGACTATTTGATTCAGAATCGATTCTTGATTCAAAACAATTCTAGAATCAAACCGATTTTCGCATTATTTGGTATATTAATTATAAAGGAACTTTTTCAAAACAGTTTACATATTATAACAATTTTGGTGGCATGGAGATCACCTAAAATTGTTTTTAAAAATAGATCCTTAAAAAATAAAAATTGTGATTTTTCAAAAGTTTGTGGTTTTTTAATTGATTTACAATCAGGATGAATAAAAATTGCGATTCGGATGTGAATAGATTTTTTTGTGCACCCCTACAAGGGGGGTTGAAGGTTTGGGCACCAAAAGATTGGATCTGATTTCAATTCCTGGGGTGACGATTCAATTCAGAATCAATTCTTGATTCAAAACAATTCTAGAATCAAACCGATTCTCGCATTATTTGGTATATTAATTATATGGAACTTTTTCCAAACAGGTTACATATGAGAACATATTCTGGTTGCATGGCGATGGCCTAAAAACATTTCTAAAAATAGATTCTTACAAAATAAAAATGATGATTTTTCAAAAGTTTGTAGATTTTTTAAATTGATATTTGAAAATTATGAATCGATTTCAATTCGGGATGAATAAAAATCACGATTCCGATGTGAATCGATTTTTTTGTGCACCCCTAAGGGGGGGTGAATTTTTGGGCACCAAAAGATTGGATCCGATTACGATTCCTGGGGTGACTATTTGATTCAGAATCGATTCTTGATTCAAAACAATTCTAGAATCAAACCGATTTTCGCATTATTTGGTATATTAATTATAAAGGAACTTTTTCAAAACTGGTTAAATATTATTACAATTTTGGTGGCATGGAGATTGCCTAAATTAAAAAAAAAAAATCAATCCTTAAAAAATAAAAATTGTGATTTTTCAAAAGTTTGTGGTTTTTTAATTGATTTACAATCAGGATGAATAAAAATTGCGATTCGGATGTGAATAGATTTTTTTGTGCACCCCTACAAGGGGGGTTGAAGGTTTGGGCACCAAAAGATTGGATCTGATTTCAATTCCTGGGGTGACGATTCAATTCAGAATCAATTCTTGATTCAAAACAATTCTAGAATCAAACCGATTTTCGCATTATTTGGTATATTAATTATAAAGGAACTTTTTCAAAACTGGTTAAATATTATTACAATTTTGGTGGCATGGAGATTGCCTGAATTTAAAAAAAAAAAATTAATCCTTAAAAAATAAAAATTTTGATTTTTCAAAAGTTTGTAGTTTTTCAATTGATTTACAATCAGGATGAATAAAAATTGCGATTCAGATGTGAATAGATTTTTTTGTGCACCCCAACAAGGGGGGTTGAAGTTTTGGGAACCAAAAGATTGGATCCGATTACGATTCCTGGAGTGACGATTTGATTCAGAATCAATTCTTGATTCAACACAATTCTAGAATCAAACCGATTCTCGCATTATTTGGTATATTAATTAAAAATAAACTTTTTCAAAACAGGTTACATATTAGAACAATTTTTGTGGCCTGGAGATGGCCTA
>NC_084611.1:86062601-86097601 GCF_033978795.1 Nerophis ophidion
GAAAAATGCCCCAGAATGGATTGCATTTGACCCTGGAGGTTTCCCTCGACATGCTTTTAATGAGGAAGAGGAAAACAAATAGGACTTTTGTCTTCATTTAACAACGTGTGGATGGAAATGAAACAGAAATGTGTCCCTGAGGCAGAAATGATGGATGTTAAGTTTAAAGAGGGGAGGGAAGGGAGCGTGGTGTGTGTGTGTGTGTGTTCTTGTATTTCTACTCTTCTTGAGACATTAACAAGGAAAAGTAGCTTCCATATGAGGAGATGTGAACAAGTTAGGACATAAATCATGGTCCCAATATGGAAAACCATTGCATCTAATAGATAATGTCTCATTTGCACCCCTGGTGGTGAAATCTATCAAATGAGGGTGGTCCCAAAAAAAGAGAGAATTTTCAAATTGACTGTGTGTCGGTTTTAAAAGTGCTCCCCCTCTGGTCAACATATGAAATAACAAATGTGTGTAAAAATGTGAAGTGCTCACCCTCTGGCCAACATATGTAATAACAAGTGTGTGTAAGAAATTGAAATGAGCCCCCTTTGGTGAAAATGTATTAAAAAATATAATAAATATGTATACAGAGACACACTGTAATAACTCAAGACAATAATGAAGATTAAAAACCAAATTACAAAAAAAAAAAAATCACTAAATTTTTTTTTTACTCAAAGCAGTCTTAAATCTCACAATGTGTCGACTTTTTTCTTATAAAATTGGGAACGATTTCTTTAATTCTTTCTGTTTCTCGTAAAATTATTACTTTTTTATTTGAACTTCTTAAAACTCTGACTTTTATCACAATAATCTCCATTTTGCTGTTGTTCTTGAAACGTTGAAATTTTTTGAGTAAAATTGTGACTTTTGTCATAATTTTGCAAACATTAAGATTTTTATTATAACATTGCCTAAATGTTTAAGTTTTCTTATACAATTGTGACTTTTGTCGGGTAAAATTACGACTATTTTCATAAAATTGCCAAAATGTTAAGCTTTTCTTGTAAAATTGCAACTGTTATTGAATAAAATTCCGAACTTTTATCATGATATGGCACAAATGTTCAGTTTTTCTTGTGAAATTTGAAACAAATTTTTCAAATAGACTGTGTCATTTTTAAAAGTGGTCCCCCTCTGGTCAACATATGAAATAACAAGTGTGTTTAAAAATGTGAAGTGCTTCCCCTCTGGCCAACATATGTAATAACAAGTGTGTGTAAGAAATTGAAATGCGCCCCCAACTTGAAGAAAATAATGAAAATTCAAAACAATGAACAACCAAAAGTAAATAAATAAATACATTACTAAAAGCAGTCTTTTTCCTCACAATGTGTCGACTTTTTTTCTTATAAAATTGGGAACAATTTCTCATATTTTTCTGTTTCTGTCTTATTGCAATATTTTCTCGTAATACTATGACTTTTTTTATGTAAAATCATTATTTTTTAATGCAAAATGGCGACATTTGTCATATAATTTTCTAACTTTTATCACAATATTGCCAATTTTTTGTTGTTCCTGTAAAACAGTGACATTTTTGCCAAGTCAAATTCCGATTATTATTATAACATTGCCAAAATGTTTAATTTTTCTTATACAATTGTTACTTTTGTCGGGTAAAATTACTACTCTTTTCATAAAATTGCCAAAATATTAAGCTTTTCTTCTAAAATTGCAACTGTTATTGAATACAATTCCGAACTTTTATCATGATATCGCACAAATGTTCAGTTTTTCTTGTAAAATTTGAAATGAATTTTTCAAATAGACTGTGTCATTTTTAAAAGTGGTCCCCCTCTGGTCATCATATGAAATAACAAGTGTGTGTAAAAATGTGAAGTGCTCCCCCTCTGGCCAACATATGTAATAACAAGTGTGTGTAAGAAACTGAAATATGCCCCCAACTTGAAGAAAATAATGAAAATTAAAAAACAATTATTAACCAAAAATAAATAAATAAAATACATTTACTGAAAGCAGTCTTTTTCCTCACAATGTGTCGACTTTTTTTCTTATAAAATTGGGAACAATTTCTCATATTCTTTCTGTTTCTGTATAATTGCAATATTTTCTCGTAATACTATTACTTTTTTTATGTAAAAGTATTATTTTTTTAATGCAAAATGGCGACATTTGTCATATAATTTTCTAACTTTTATCACAATATTGCCAATTTTTTGGTTGTTCTTGTAAAACAGTGACATTTTTGCCAAGTCAAATTCTGATTATTATTATAACATTGCCAAAATGTTTAAGTTTTCTTATACAATTGTGACTTTTGTCGGGTAAAATTACTACTCTTTTCATAAAATTGCCATAATGTTAAGCTTTTCTTGTAAAATTGCAACTGTTATTGAATAAAATTCCGAACTTTTATCATGATATCGCACAAATGTTCAGTTTTTCTTGTAAAATTTGAAATTAATTTTTCAAATAGACTGTGTCATTTTTAAAAGTGGTCCCCCTCTGGTCAACATATGAAATAACAAGTGTGTGTAAAAATGTGAAGTGCTCCCCCTCTGGCCAACATATGTAATAACAAGTGAGTTTAAGAAATTGAAATATGCCCCCAACTTGAAGAAAATAATGAAAATTAAAAAACAATCATTAACCAAAAATAAATAAATAAATACATTTACTAAAAACAGTCTTTTTCCTCACAATGTGTCGACTGTATTTCTTATAAAATTGGGAACAATTTCTCATATTCTTTCTGTTTCTGTAATATTGCAATATTTTCTTGTAATACTGTTACCTTTTTATGTAAAAGTATTATTTTTCAATGCAAAATGGCGACATATGTCATAATTTTCTAACTTTTATCACAATATTGCCAATTTTTTGGTTGTTCCTGTAAAACAAATTCCGATTATTATTATTATTATTCTGCCAAAATGTTGAAGTTGTCTTATAAAATTGTGACTTTTGCGGCGTTAAAATGACCACTCTTTTCGTAAAATTGCCCAAATTTTAAGCTTTTTCTTGTGAAATTGCGACTGTTATTGAGTAAAATTTCAACTTGTATCGTAACATTGCACAAATGTAAAATTTTGACTTGCGTTGAGTAAAATTACAACTTTTATTATGATACTGCCAAAATGTTACATTTTTCTTGTGAAATTCCAACTCATTTGTCACAGTATGCATAGTATGTATATACTATTAATGTTGTAAATACACTTCTCTATATATCTAGTGAGGGTGGTCCTTTTTTGGAGGTCTCAAGAAGGTAACAAATACAAGTGTGTGTGTGTGTGTGTGTGTGTGTGTGTGTGTGTGTGTGTGTGTGTGTGTGTGTGTGTGTGTGTGTGTGTGGGACAAAGAGGGCGGCAGGCTGAGAGTTTCCCACAGTTCCTCATCTGAGAGGAACGCCAGCACTCGTCTTCTTCTCCCCGTGAAGCTCCAGCAGGTAAGAGAAGCCACATTTCCCCTTGCCCGCCACTTAAAAGGATGCAGGAGCACAAGATCTGGCACCGCTTTTTGGCTTGCTGAAGAGACGTACCGGCACGTAACAGCGTGTAGACGTGGCTAAGTGATGGTTAGTGTCTATCCTGCGTGAGGGGGTGGGGCGCTCAAAGGGGGGAGGGGGGGTGTTAATGTTGTTAAACTAATCCATGACGTCATGCATGCTAAATATGTTTCAAGTTTGCACATCATTCTTGCAACTGTTTGGCAAGTTGTTGTTTATTTTTTTAGGGATTTCAACCTTGAGTCTGTATTTGTTTTGGATTGAAACTCCTGCTGATCTAAGGTATAATCGTCTTTTTGTTTACGGGCCGACACAAATGTGCAGTCAGGAGAGTTCGCCCTTTGTTGTCATTTTTATAAAAAGGTTCAAACCCCAACACGGTCGAGTGATCTTTTAACAGTATGTTGTTTTCTAAATATTTTTAAAAAGTATTTTCTAAATAATGCTCAAAAAGATGAGCATGGACGACACAGCAAGGGTGTTACAGTTGATTGCTATGCGACCTCCAGCCAGCAGGGGGTGCACATACAAGCTGTCGAGGAATGGCTATGATATGCTGTGATGCAGGGGCGTCCTAAAGTGCGGACTGCAGCTATTTTTTTTATTGGCCTGCAACACCGAGCAGGAACATTACACAAAATCACAGCTGTGCTCTAAAGCAGGGGTCCCAAAATCCGGCCCGCGGGTAGTACCAAGTAAAAAAAAAAATATATATATATATATTTTTTTAATTATTATTTTTTTAATCTGTTCTTTTTCACCCATCCATCAATCTATTTTCTACCCCTTGTCACTGGGTCTCCTAGGCAGGTACGGCACGCCGGCGTCCAAAATCCGGCCGGCGAGTAGTCCTGGCTAAAAAGTAAATAAAAATTGTATCTATTTATTTTTTAATTATCATTTTTTTAATCTGTCCTTTTTCACCTATCCATCAATTCATTTTCTACCGCTTGTTACTTGTTACTGGGTCTCCTAGGCAGATAAGGCACGCCAGCATCCAAAATCTGGCCCGCGGGTAATACAAAGGGAATAAAAAAATATATATATTATATATATAAGTGTATATAAATATATATATTTTTTTAATCTTTCCTTTTTCGCTTATCCCCACAAAAGACAAGACTGGTACATTCTAAGCAATGAGAAAGAGTACTTTATCGTACACGTTTTTTATCGCTATTGATAACGTGTCTGTCACGATATATATTTAAATCAATTTACCGCGTAGCCCTACTGGTCTGTACTTGGAACAATACTTACAGTATAAACACTTTGTAGGGCGTTGCAAAAGACAAGTCTGGTACATTCAAAGAAATTAGAAAGACTACTTTATTGACGCGTTTTTTTTAAATTGTACGCATTTTTTTAATCGCTATCTGTTACGTGTCTATCACGATATATATTAAAATTGGTTTATCGCCCATTCCTACTGGTCTGTATTTTGTACAATACTTACAGTATGAACACTTTGTAGGGCCCCACAAAAGACAAGTCTGGTAAATTCAAAGCAATGAGAAAGACTACTTTATTGTAAGCGTTTGGTTACGTGTCTATCACGATATATATTAAAATTGGTTTATCGCCCAGCCCTACTGGTCTGTATTTTGTACAATGCTTACAGTATGAACACTTTGTAGGGTCCCACAAAAGACAAGTCTGGTAAATTTAAAGCAACGAGAAAGACTACTTTATCGTACGTGTTTTATATCGCTATCGGTTACGTGTCTATCGAAATATATATTAAAATCGTTTCATCGCCCAGCCCTTCTGGTCTGTACTTGGTACAATACTTACAGTCAAAACACTTTTTAGGGCGCCGCAAAAGACAAGACTGGTACATTCAAAGAAATGAGAAAGACTACTTCCTGACGACAGCAACACACCGAGGACAAACTGAAATTGTGAATACTTGCAAATGAGACAAGCGTAAGACAACAAGCTTTAACAACTAAATAGTCAAGAGGATATAAAATGAATACTGATATTTTATCAGATCGATATTGGCAAATAGTCAAGGCTGCAATATTGGCATTGATTCAGAAAGGAAAAGATGGTACCTCTGACACTCGCCACAGTTATAGTCCTCCGTTAATTCGGTTCTTTGATGTTTCTTTGATCTTTCAGACTTCAAAGCACACTTTCCGACAGGAATGCAGTTTTCTAGCACCTTCAAATCACCAAGCTGCAACACAGCATAGTTAGCATGCCAAAAATGTGTTAATTAAAGGTGAGTCTCAGATGATTGGCCTATATCGACCAATGGTAGCATGCAGCTTGATTTGTTAGCAGATAGTTCCACATTTTGTCAAGACTGCGACATGATTCGAACCTTGGATGTTATTTATGCATACCAGCACGTTCTAGTCTCCTTGTTCACCCCTTGGGGGCAGTTGTGGGTCTTTTTTTATTGACTTTGAAGATTACATCATGCAACATAATGTTCTTTTTAAATATGGAATTAATCTCACACTGTTCACACTGTCCACCCCTAAAAACTAATTTTTAGAACACGCTTTGAGTGAGTATACATTGGAGTTCCCTGGGACCCTTTTTGTCCGCCATTGACTCCCTTTTATAACGGCTGTTTTTCCATATACTGTAAAGGTATAACTTGAGTTGATTTACTTTGGAAAACCTTGTTACATTGTTTAATGCATCCAGCGGGGCATCACAACAAAATTAGGCATAATAATGTGTTAAATCCACGACTGTATATATCGGTATCGGTTGATATCGGAATCGGTAATTAAGAGTTGGACAATATCGGTAAAAAAGCCATTATCGAACATCTCTAATTAGAACGCTCACGATTGTTGGTCGTTAAAAAATAGGTTACGGGCCTCACTTTGAAGACACCCGCATTAATCAATCAGAGGCTGGATAAGGTTTTGTCTCTCTATCACAGGGGTCGGCAACCTTTACCAATCAAAGAGCCATTTTGATCTGTTTCACAAAATAAAGAAAACAATGGGAGCCACAAAACTCTTTTGAAATTCATAATGAAATAACACTGCATACAGTTTTTTTTTTTTGCTTTGTGCTATGTATAAACTAGGGGTCTCAGACACGCGGCCCGCACCTTAATATGAAAATTTAATGTTATTACTACCTGCGGGTTTTATATGCTCTATCAAGACATTTTGGACGCTTGTCCTTTGTGCAAACACTTTGGGAGAGACCCTTTTCCTGTTGCTGGAACACAAAGCAAGGTCCGTAGAGTCTTGGAGGAGTTAGGCGTGGAAGAAATTGACTCCGAGCCCGTACATAAAAAAATTATGTCTTGTATCTGCAAAGACTCCACATTGACTTTTGTCCGTACAGCGCTCAGGCCTTAGCGGTACTAGTGGTGTACCGTGAGATGCCAAAATACACACCAGGAGTGTTCTGTCACTGTTTTTGTAGTACTAGCAAAGACCTTTATTCCACTCTAACGCCGCCATGCAAGCTCTTCCTTCAGCGTGCCAACATGTGCATCGAGTTTAAATGGAGGTATTCTGGCTAAAAGTGAGTAGCATATGTTTCCAGTTACGTAACGCTTAGTCTACTCGGAGTATGGACTATGGACGTAGACCGGGTCCGTACTGTACTGTGTACAATGTGGCACATAGGAGAGCTAGGAATGTGGCGAAAGTGAATTATGTACCCGTGTGTGTGTGTTTGATATATGTTGTTGAAACGTGTGTGTAATAGTTGGTTTGTGTGTTAGTGTGTGTGTCTGTGTGGGATTTTGAATGTACTGTACAAGGTTCTCATATTACACCGGGCCCACAGACTGACAGCTCAAAGGATGCCGGGGCCATTTTGGTAGTTTTTGGTAGTATTTTAGAAACTGGAACCAGCAAATAAACAAACACAAATTGGCTGTCTTTGTGTTGCTACAGCCGGCTGCAATACACCGCTTTCCACCAGCATCTTTCTTCTTTGTAGTCTCCATTATTAATTGAACAAATTGCAATGTCTACGGTAAGAGCCGACTTATTACCACAATTTTCTCACCGAAACCTGCCGGTTGACATGTGGTCGGGAACCGTGTTCGCTTGACCCCTCTGTTCCATAGTAAAGCTTCACCTTCGGGAATGTAAACAAGGAAACACGGGCTGTGTTTGTGTTGAATACACCGCTTCCCACCTACATCCTTCTTCTTTGACGTCTCCATTATTAATTGAACAAATTGCAAAAGATTCAGCAACACAGGTGTCCAGAACACTGTGTAATTATGCGATAAAAACAGACTACTTTTAGCCGTGATCGGTGCTGGGAGAACATGTCCGCTACCACTGGTGACGTCACGCGCACGCGTCATTATAAGTGTCATCATTCCGCGACATTTTCAATAGGATACCTCGCGGTAAATTTAAAGTTGCAATTTAGTAAACTAAACCGGCCGTATTGGCATGTGTTGCAATGTTAATATTTCATCATTGATATATAAACTATCAGACTGCGTGGTTGGTACACTGCAAAAAGTCAGTGTTCAAAAACAAGAAAAAAAATACAAAAATGAGGGGTATTTTACTTAAACTAAGCAAAATTATTTGCCAATAGAACAAGAAAATTTGGCTTGTCAAGACTTTTCAAAACAAGGAAAATTAGCTCACTTCAATGAACCCAAAAATACCTTAAAATAAGTATATTCTCACTAATAACAAGTGTATTACTATACGAGTACGTATTTTCTATTGTTTCATTGAAAATAGAACGGCAGTCTATTTGGCTGTCATCTTTTTTAATATGAGAAACAATTGTGTCAAAGTCATGATTTTGTTTTATGTTCTTAAAATAAGAAATTCTTACTTTAAAAAGTAGTTTTATACTTGTGAGTGTTGATGACACAGCTTTGCAACATTTGATATTCTAGTTTCAAGCATGTTTTACTCAATGTAGGTCATCAAATCTCAGCTACAAGCTGTAATATCTTATTGAGATCATTTAGGACCTAAACACTTAAAACAAGTATAAAATCTTATGTATGGCCGCGCAAGTCTCGGGATGCCCAAAATGTCCATAACACACCCAGCCGAGTCCCATGGGGAGGGGGGATGAAAGTTGGAAAAGTCAGCAAAAGTCCCAAAAATGTTCAAAATACCTACACAGGTTCGAGTCCCACAAGTTCTGCCGCCGGCCGGGATGCCCAAAATGTCCAAAACGCGCCCAGCAAAGTCCCACGGAGAGGTGGGGAGAAAAGTGAGAAAAGTCGGTGAAATGTTCAAAAGTCCCACCCGGGTTCGAGTGTGCAAACAAACTCAAACTCGAACCCGGTTGGTACTCGAACCTTGGTAGGTATTTAGAAAATTTTGGGGGACTTTTGCCGACTTTTTAAAAATGTTTCCCCCCCTACTTCCCGTGGGACTTTGCTGGGTGCGTTTTGGAAATTTTTTGTATCCCGGGATTTGTGTGTTCGGCGGCGGGACTCGTGGGACTGGAACCCGGGGAGGTATTTTGGACACAATTGGGACTTATGAACATTTTGGCCGCCTTTTCCCCCTCTTCTTCCCCGCCTTCCTGTGCACCATTGCTGGGTGTGTTTTGGACACTTGGACAAAAACAGTTTCAAGCATATTTGACTCAAAATAGGTCATAAAATGTCGGAAACAAGCTGTAGTATCTTACTGAGATCATTTAGGAGCAAAACCCTTAAAACAAGTAAAAGACTCTAACATAAAATCTGCTTAGTGAGAAAAATGATCTTATCAGACAGAAAATAAGCATATATTAGCCTTATTTGAGATATTTCATCTTACTTAGATTTCAGTTTTTGCAGTGTAGTAGTGGGTTTCAGTAGGCCTTTAAGGCCTGTTTAACATAAAACACATTTGTTCCAGAATATATAATTAGGGGCCCCTGAAGACCCCTATGGTATTACTGAGGTGAGATCCAAGGTCAGAATTCTGTATGTTTTTATCTGGGAACGGAACTGGACTACTATTGACTTTAACGGAAGTTTGAGGTATAACCGAGTTCTAAAGTCGAGTCTTTTTGCTTCCAGCGGTTCCGATGGCGGCGTGTTTGAGGCTTCTTCTGCTGCTGCCGCTGGCGTGCTGCCTCCCCTCCCCCTCCCGGCCTCCCATGCGTTACTGCCGCCGCTGCTGTGACCACACGGAGCCTCCGGCCGGCCCCGCCCACTACCGCGTGCCCGAGATCCGCACCGTGGTCAACATGACCATCCTCAAAGGTACCAGAGGGTGAACTCATTTGGATAATAATGGTTGTATAATCAGTAGCTAAGTTTTGTTAGTTGCTAAAGACGTTTTGCTTGGTGGCGGTCATGTTTTTCAACCAATCTTCATCAAATTCTACAAACGTGTGCTTGTTAGTTCCTTAAACGTAAGTGCCAAATTTCCTGGCGATTCGACTAAACACCGGGAAGTTAAAGTGGGTTGTTTTGTGGAGCGCATGTGTTGGGTTCAAACTATCAAACAAGACAAGAAGCAGGGAATCCTGCAGAGACATAGTCCAATTTAGCTCATGAGGAGAAACGCCTGGGGCTGCACACTCAGTAACAGTCTCCCACCACACTTTTTTTTTTGATTGATTGATTGATACTTTTATTAGTAGATTGCACAGTACAGTACATATTCCGTACAATTGACCACTAAATGGTAACACCCGAATAAGTTTTTCAACTTGTTTAAGTCGGAGTCCACGTTAATCAATTCATGGTACAAATATATACTATCAGCATAATACAGTCATCACACAGGTTAATCATCATAGTATATACATTGAATTATTTACATTATTTGCAATCCGGGGGGTGGGATAAGGAGCTTTGGTTGATATCAGTACTTCAGTCATCAACAATTGCATCAACAGAGAAATGGACATTGAATCAGTGTAGGTCTTACTTAGTAGGATATGTACAGCGAACAGAGAACATAGTGAGTTCAGATAGCATAAGAACAAGTATATATATTACAAGTACATGTGATTATTTACATTGGGTTATTTAAGGTACAGGCTCCAAGGTACAGCCCCACGCGCTCCTCTATTTATTCCGGAGTTCCCTAGTTAATACCACTGAGACGGCCTCTAAAGGGAGTGGTCACATATATCATGCAAAGCAGCTCCAGTACGCACAATACGTAACGGAATGTGCTGAGGGCCCTGTGATTGCCTTGTGTTTTGCTTTGTCTGGGTGCTGTCGTCTTATCTTCGTTGAGGTCTTTGAAGTCCTTGGCTTTTAGCGGGCTAAGACAAAGAAAACATCTGCGGCAAGGCCCCCCCTCGTATGCCGTGGAAGATAACACGTTTTGTGCCCTTGCACCAAGCAGAAAAGAGCACAATAGATAATAACCATAGCAACGGCCTTTAAGCATAAGAGTTGCGTGATAACGTATATATATAGTTATTCGACCAGCATGTGTGAGAAATTTCAAGCCGATCAGTGTAATTTAAGTCCCGATCTAATAAAGTAAAATCTTGTTTTGATACTTTTGTTGCACGTGGGAAAACACGCATGTACATGTGAATCCGATAAAAAAGGCACCACTTTCCGAAATGCGCTAGCTCGATGCTAATTTACATTGCATATGCCATATACATGCTTCTGATAAGCATTAGTAACACCTAGCCATTTAGTAACAAAAAGCTACAACTGAGATGCATGTTACAATCTAACAGCCGGTGTGTAACTATAGTGTATTACTTACAGTATAAACACTTTGTAGGACTCGAAAGACAAGACTGGTACGTTTCACTTAATGGCAAAGACTACTTCCTGACTACGGAAACACACTGAGGACAAACCGAAGTTAATGCATACTTGGAAATGAAACTTGATTAAAAACATAAATTTTAGTTGTTAAAATTTACATTATTATTTTAGATTGGATCATTTCAAAAATGTACATTTATTAACACGTGAACAGACACAAAAGTACTAAAATTTGGCACCGTTGAGAAACGGTTCAAATGTGAAATGTACGCCAGTCGTAAAAGTCGGACATGTAGGAGAGAGCCCCTTTTAAAAACTCAAAGCCCACCTCGGAAAATTACAAAGGAGGTGAAACGAGTTAGCATAGCATAGTGTAACAAAACATAGCATAGCACAGCACAGCTCGTCATAGCATAGCATACTATAACGTAACAAAGTATAGCATAACAGAGCGTAAGCATAGCATAGCATAGCGTAACAAAAAATAGCATAGCAGAGCGTAAGCATAGCATAGCATACTATAGCGTAACAAAGCATAGCATAGCATAGTATATCATAGCATACCATAGCATGACAAAGCATAGCATAGCATATCATAGCACAGCATAGTGTAACAAAACATAGCATAGCACAGCATACCATAGCATGACAAAGCATAGCATTGTAGAGCATAGTGTAGCATAGCATAGCATGGCATGACAAAGCATAGCATAGCATATCATAGCACAGCATAGTGTAACAAAACATAGCATAGCACAGCATGTCATGGCATGACAAAGCATAGCATTGTAGGGCGTAGTGTAGCATTGCATAGCATAGCATATCATAGCACAGCATAGTGTAAAAAAACTGTCAGAGTTAGTTGGTGACGAACCCCAAGATGCAGAGAAGGCGGCAGGCATTTTGCAGGTAAACATCATTTAATAAAACACTAAGACAACAACCGAACAAAAGGGTACAAACAAAAAGCGCGCACAAACTAAAAGAGCTAGCATAGGAGCTGGAAAATAACGAGCCTAGCGTGGACGCTAGCAGGAGAACAAGAACAAACAAAAGGATACTAACAAAAAGCGCGCACGAGGCGGATAACAAACTAAAAGAGCCAGCATGGGAGCTAGCAGGAAACATAAGTCGTTACTTGTAGTATGAAAACAAAACGGAAGCAGGGAACAAAAGACAGTAAGCTACAAACAGCTACCGAAATATAGCTTACCGCTACGCTGCAATGACACGACAGGACAGGACAGGAGCGACAATAATCCAGCTCAGACTCGATGGGAAGACAGGTCTAAATAGGAGTGGGCTGATTGACACCAGGTGTGGCCAGGTGCCAATCAGCCGCAGCTGAGGGGAAACGGCGCCCAGGGAGACAAAAGAAGAGCGCTGAAAGGAAATACTACACACACAGAAGAAAAAACTAAAACACAAACAAACTGTCAGGGGGAAGCCTGACAAAAACATAGCATAGCCTAGCACAGCATGACAAAGCATAGTATTGTAGGGCCTAGTGTAGCATAGCATAGCATATGTTCCCCTGCACTGCTTAATAAGTGTACTGGAACAGAAAAATTATTATTATTTCTTACAGTTAACATGTCCTTTGTCTTTTTTTTGGTCCGGCACAGTCACACAACTCATCAAAGCCATCGTTCATATCAGTAAATCACCCCGGCGCTTCTTCCACAGACAGCCCGTTAAGTTTGCACGTGTACTTCTTTGGAACCCTACCACCACTTTTGTGTTTACATATTTCAAAATCAGCTTTCAGTTTGACGAGAGACAGAGACCTGACGAGAGAAGATCCTCACACGGCCGAGGGGCAAGGTTTTTTTGTTTTGGTTTTGATGAGAACATGTAATCAGAGCTCCAGCAGAACTAAATGACCTGCACTGTGGCCGACATGAGCGGGCCCGTCCTTTGCCCCGCCCCCCCCAGGACTGTGAAAGCCACGTTCACACGTCACTCCAATTGTGACTTCTTGGTCCACGGTCAGGAACCGCAGAGTCTCCACCGCCAACTGAAGCGGGACATTCCAGTCACCCACAAGCTGACAGATGCACATAAGATGATTCCAAGACTTTTATATGTGCAAATTGCAATTTAGGTCCCCAAAAAGAATGACTGAACGCAATGTTCTCCTTTGTTATGGGCCTGCTGTGGAAGAAGCACATATTTATTTTTTGCAGCAGTGAATCAGTGCTATGCTTAGCATGCTACCTCTTTTAGCCAATTTTGCAGCTGTACACCTCAGACCATGGGTGTCAAACTCTGGCCCGCGGGCCAACTTTGGCCCGCCGTGTAATTTAATTTGGCCCTTGAGGCAATATCCAATTAACATTACAGCTGGCCCGCCGTTATTACACAGCAGCGGTGCCGCTGTAACACCGCAATTTCTCACACTTGCCAATCCTCTCGAAGTTCAGCGCCCCTCCCGAAAATCTCCCGGTGCAAGCATTCTCCAGATTTTCACCCGGACAACAATATTGAGGCACTGCCTTTAGCATTTCCTTCATACAAACAGCGTGCAGGCCCACTCGCATAACATATGCGGCTATTACACACACATAAGTGATTGCAAGGCATACTTGGTCAACAGCCATACAGGTCACACCGAGGGTGGCCGTATAAACAACTTTACAACGGTTACAAATATGCGCCACACTGTGAACTCACACCAAACAAGAATGACAAAAATTTTATCCCTCAGGCGGTACTGCATCAAAAAGCGACATCAGCGTGTAAAGGATATCACCACATGGGCTCAGGAACATTTCAGAAAACCATTGTCAGTAACTACAGTTGGTCACTACATACGTAAGTCCAAGTTAAAGGGGAACATTATCACCAAACCTATGCAAGCGTCAATATATACCTTGATGTTGCAGAAAAAAGACCGTGAATTTTTTTAACCGATTTCCGAACTCTAAATGGGTGAATTTTGGCAAATTAAACACCTTTCTGTTTATCGGTCTTTTAGCGATGACGTCAGGTTCTGACGTCACC
The DNA here is from genome assembly GCF_033978795.1 of Nerophis ophidion. Taxonomy (NCBI): domain Eukaryota; kingdom Metazoa; phylum Chordata; class Actinopteri; order Syngnathiformes; family Syngnathidae; genus Nerophis; species Nerophis ophidion. The sequence continues at coordinate 86,076,725 of NC_084611.1, forward strand.
GAGGTAATACACCCACCATTTTCATTTTCACATTACAAACACCGGGTCTCAGCTCTGTTATTTTGCGCCACACTGTGAACTCACACCAAACAAGAATGACAAACACATTTCGGGAGAACATCTATGTTACGCTTGTGTGGCATTGTAATGCCGGATTCGGTCCTCCGTGGATGCGTCAGCAAAAAACACAGCAAAAAAGGTAAGAACTAAGGGATTTATTAAACAAAAGGAGCTATGACCAAAAACACTGATACAAATAGAAAAGGCAAATAAAAGCGCAAGCATGGAAAGCTAGGACAAACAAACCGAAGCACAAAGGCACACAAAAGGAAACACAAAACAACTAGCGTGAAAGCTAGGAATAAAATAAAGCTTAGCGTGAGAGCTAGCGAAAAACGGATGTATGTGAACAAACTAAGATCCGACAATCAGTGAACAGAAAACGCTGGCTTATAGACAGGTGGTGATTAGTAAAGACAGGTGTGCTGGAAAAGAGAGTCGCAGCTGAAACTAATGAGTGACCATGGAAACGAACAAAACAGGAACTAAGTATGTCAAACCGCAGAGTGATATAAAAATGGAACAAAAATAACAATATGGTGATGATCCGACCATCGGATCACAACAATCTGCACTGTAACATGACATAAACACAACAAAACAAATACCCAGAACCCCTTGCAGCACTAACTCTTTCGGGATGCTATAATATATTTTGATATTTACCTCAGAAGGCTGCAAATAGAAAAGAGGCATTACATTTGCATTTAAATTTTATTTGAAAAGCCATTGATATTTTTTTATTAATATTATTATTATTATTTGAAGCTCGATTTTGCATGTCACTATAAAGTTATATAAGCCTTGCTTGTTCAATATTCAATGCAAAACTTGTTTGGGTCCCTATTAAAAGGTTAATTTGTTCAACTTTGGCCCGCGGCTTTGTTCAGTTTTAAATTTTGGCCCACTCTGTATTTGAGTTTGACACCCCTGCCTCAGACTAATATACCTCGATACTTGACACATGCTACCTGCCAGCATGCTAATGTTTGCATCCATCCATCCATGAAAACAATGACCGAACCCAATGTTTTCCTTCGTTATGGGCCTGCTGTGGAAGAAGCACCTATTTATTTATATGCAGCAGTGAATTGGTGCTATCGTTAGCATGCTACCTCTTTTAGCCGACTTTACACCTGTACACCTCAGACTAGTATACCTTGATACTTGACACATGCTACCTGTTAGCATGCTAATGTTTGCATCCATCATTTTAGGCCACTTGTTAGCGCACTCAATTTTAAGTATAACTTGGTACGTGACACATGCTACCTGTTAGCAAGCTAACGTTATCGTGGTAGCATTTTTACATTAGCACGCTAATGTTTTTAGCCAATTTTACAACCGTTCACCTCAGTCGTTTAACTTGTTATAACTTGTTAATTAATGTTAGTATGTTAACACGCTAACTGTTAGCATGCTAGCATAAGCGCACTTACTTTTTTTTAGCCAATTTTGCAGCCTAGGTGTTAGCATGCGCTACATTCCCAGGTTCACAGCACAGGTAGCAGGCCCATCAAAATTTCCGCAGAAAGTTTTTGTCTGTTTTTTCCAGAGATGGCTTTCTTCGGAGATCTGATTGGCTAAAACGGCCTTTGGTCGCGTAATTAGTGTAGCTAAAACAAGAACCCGACAGTCTTATATCTTCCTACTGGTTTTGACCCGGGCTCAGGACCAGACACTGAAGTCGAACTCAAAGTGGTTTTGGCTTTTATGTGTGTCAGTCGGCCTGGCGCTGGGCTAATACTGCTGTCGCTCATTATAAACCACGTCCATTCCGAGTTCCTAAACAAAAAACCGGGTCCTCGTTTTAAGAGCTCTCCTCTCCCGTTTTTCTTTTACGACCCTCGTAAAGGCTTCACTACCACTTTGGCTTCAGTTCACGCCGAGAACCTCACAGACCTTTTTGTCATCTACTTTGCACCAAGGATGTACCGTTCACATTGGAACCGATGACAACGAAACAATTCGGACCCAAATCATGATTCTTATTCATTCCAATTCACAATCAATTACTAACTTTCAAAAATAAATTTTATATATATAAATATATATTTACAAAAGCCACGTTGTGTAAAACATAAATAAAAACAGAATACAATGATTTGCTAATCCTTTTCAACCTATATTCAATACAATAAACTGCCAAGACATGTTATTTGGGCAAAAAAAGACTGAGAAAGGTGAGGAATGCTCATCAAACACTTATTTGGAACATTTCCCACAGGTGAACAGGCTAATTGGGAACAGGTGGGTGCCATGATTGGGTATAAAAGCAGCTTCCATGAAATGCTCAGTCATTCACAAACAAAGATGGAGTGAGGGTCACCACTTTGTGAACGAATGCGTGAGCAAATTGTCCCAACAGTTTAAGAACAACAATTTTCAACCAGCTATTGCAAGGAATTTAGCGATTTTACCCTACACGGTCCGTATTATCATCAAAAGGTTCGGAGAATCTGGAGAAATCACTGTACGTAAGCGATGAAACTACGGAAATTCCATCCCTCAGGCGGTACTGCATCAAAAAGCGACATCAGCGTGTAAAGGATATCACCACATGGGCTAAGGAACACTTCAGAAAACCATTGTCAGTAACTACAGTTGGTCACTACATACGTAAGTCCAAGTTAAAGGGGAACATTATCACCAAACCTATGTAAGCGTCAATATATACCTTGATGTTGCAGAAAAAAGACCGTGATTTTTTTTTAACCGATTTCCGAACTCTAAATGGGTGAATTTTGGCAAATTAAACACCTTTCTGTTTATCGGTCTTTTAGCGATGACGTCAGGTTCTGACGTCACCGAGGTAACACACCCGCCATTTTCATTTTCACATTACAAACACCGGGTCTCAGCTCTGTTATTTTCCGTTTTTTCGACTATTTTTCGGAACCTTGGAGACATCATGCCTCGTCGGTGTGTTGTCGGAGGGTGTAACAACACTAACAGGGAGGGATTCAAGTTGCACCACTGGCAAGAAATCTGCCGCCAGACCCCCATTGAATGTACCAGAGTGTCTTCACATTTGACCGGCGATGCTAAGACAGACATGGCACAGAGATGTATGGATAACCTGCAGATGCATTTGCAACGATTAAGTCAACGAAATCACAAAGGTGAGTTTTGTTGATGTTGTTGACTTATGTGCTAATCAGACATATTTGGTCACGGCATGACTGCCAGCTAATCGATGCTAACATGCTACGCTGATCGATGCTAACATGCTATTTATGCTAGCTGTATGTACATTTGAAACTAGATACCCACATTTAATGCGAAACAAACACTTACCAATTGACGGATTTAAGTTGCTCCAGTGTCACAAGATGCGAAAGTCCTGATCGTTTGGTCCGCACATTTTACCGGCGATGCTAATAAGGCAGCCATGCTATGGGCCACTTCATTAGGTACACCCATGTTATGGCCGAATCGCGTCAATAGCTATTCGCCCAATAGCTTCAATTTCTTCTTCAATTTCGTTTTCGCTATCTGCCTCCATATTCCGACCATCTGTTTCAAAACATGCGTAATCTGTTGAATCGCTTAAGCCGCTGAAATCCGAGTCTGAATCCGAGCTAATGTCGCTATATCTTGCTGTGGTAACCGCCATGTTGTTTGTATTGGCAGCCCTGTATGACGTCACAGGGAAATGGATAGACGCATCGCAAATAGCGAAAAACAAGTACTTTAAAGCTTTTTTTAGGGATATTCCGGGAGGTGTAAAATTTTGAAAAAACTTCGAAAAATAAAACAAGCCACTGGGAACTGATTTTTATTGTTTTTAACCCTTTTAAAATTGTAATAAAGTTCCCCTTTAAAACTCCACTATGCAAAGCCAAAGCCATTTATCAACAACACCCAGAAGTGTAAAAGTGTTCTGTGGTCTGACGAGTCCACATTTCAAATTGTGTTTGGAAACTGTGGACGTTGTGTCCTCCGGAACAAAGAGGAAAAGAACCATTTGGATTGTTATAGGTGCAAAGTTCAAAAGCCAGCATCTGTGATGGTATGGGGGTGTATTAGTGCCCAAAGCATGGGTAACTTACACATCTGTGAAGGCACCATTAATGCTGAAAGGTACTACAGGTTTTGGAACAACAAATGCTGCCATCTAAGCGCCGTCTTTTTCATGGACACCCCTGCTTATTTCAGCAAGACAATGCCAAGCCACATTCAGCACCTGTCACAACAGCGTGGCTTCGTAAAAAAAAGAGGGCGGGTACTTTCCTGGCCCGCCTGCAGTCCAGATCTGTCTCCCATCGAAAATGTGTGCCACATTATGAAGTGTAAAATTCGACAGCGGAGACCCCGGACTGTTGAACGACTGAAGCTCTACATAAAACAAGAATGTGAAAGAATTCCACTTTCAAAGCTTCAACAATTAGTTTCTTCAGTTCCCAAACGTTTATTGAGTGTTGTTAAAGGGGAACATTATCACAATTTCAGAAGGCTTAAAACCAATAAAAATCAGTTCCCAGTGGCTTATTTTATTAATTTTTTTCATGGACACTCCTGCTTATTTCAGCAAGACAATGAATGCCAAGCCACGTGTTACAATAGTGTGGCTTCATAGTAAAAGAGTGTGGGTACTAGACTGGCCTGCCTGTAGTCCAGACCTGTCTCCCATTGAAAATTTTTGGTGCATTATGAAGCGTAAAATACCACAATGGAGACCCGGACTGTTGAACAACTTAAAGGCCTACTGATATGAGATGTTCTTATTTAAACGGGGATAGCAGGTCCATCCTATGTGTCATACTTGATCATTTCGCGATATTGCCATATTTTTGCTGAAAGGATTTAGTAGAGAACATCTTTTGCAACTTTTGGTCGCTAATAAAAAAGCTTTGCCTGTACCGGAAGTAGCAGACGACGTGCGCGTGACGTCATGGGTTGTGGAGCTTCTCACATCCACACATTGTTTACAATCATGGCCACCAGCAGCGAGAGCGATTCGGACCAAGAAAGCGACGATTTCCCCATTAATGTGAGCGAGGATAAAAGATTCGTGGATGAGGAAAGTGAGAGTGAAGGACTAGAAGAAAAAAAAAAGACAGGGCAGTGGTAGCGATTCAGATGTTATTAGACACATTTACTAGGATAATTATGGAAAATCCCATGTCTGCTTATTGTGTTACTAGTGTTTTAGTGAGATTATACGGTCGTACCTAAAAGTCGGAGGGGTGTGGCCACGGGTGTGGTGACCGCCAGTGTCTCTGAGGGAAGCCACGATTCTGGACGAGGCGAAGTGAAGGCAGCCGGTCAGGCCGGGCTGAGCTTTTTTTCCACCTCCTCCACGGTGGAAGCAAACCACGTTTGGGGGCGGCCGGTCAGAGGAGGCAAGACAGTCCGCAGCTGCTTCTTTGACAGGTGCACAAAGAACGACACAAGCTCCGCTCATGTCTATGGTAAGAGCCGACTTATTACCACAATTTTCTCACCGAAACCTGCCGGGAACCATGTTCGCTTGACCGCTCTGTTCCATAGTAAAGCTTCACCTTCGGGAATGTAAACAAGGAAACACGGGCTGTGTTTGTGTTGAATACACCGCTTCCCACCTACATCTTTCTTCTTTGACGTCTCCATTATTAATTGAACAAATTGCAAAAGATTCAGCAACACAGAAGTCCAGAATACTGTGTGACTATGCGATTAAAGCAGACGACTTATAGCTGGGATCGGGCTGGAAAAAAAAGTCAGCTACAATCCCTCAAATCACGCGCACGAGTCATCATACCGCGACGTTTTCAACAGGATACTTGGCGCAAAATTTTAAATTGCAATTTAGTCAACTAAAAAGGCCGTATTGGCATGTGTTGCAGTGTTAATATTTCATCATTGATATATAAACTATCAGACTGTGTGGTCGGTAGTAGTGGCTTTCAGTAGGCCTTTAAACTGTAAAAAATATCTTGTCTATGCTGTCTATTCAATTAAATAGATTAGCAAATCATTGTATTCCGTTTTTTCACGGTGGCAGAGGGGTTAGTGCGTCTGCCTCACAATACGAAGGTCCTGCAGTCCTGGGTTGAAATCCAGGCTCGGGATCTTTCTGTGTGGAGTTTGCATGTCCTCCCCGTGAATGCGTGGGTTCCCTCCGGGTACTCCGGCTTCCTCCCACTTCCAAAGACATGCACCTGGGGATAGGTTGATTGGCAACACTAAATTGGCCCTAGTGTGTGAATGTGAGTGTGAATGTTGTCTGTCTATCTGTGTTGGCCCTGCGATGAGGTGGCGACTTGTCCAGGGTGTACCCCGCCTTCCGCCCGATTGTAGCTGAGATAGGCGCCAGCGCCCCCCGCGACCCCGAAAGGGAATAAGCGGTAGAAAATGGATGGATGGATTCCGTTTTTATTTACGATTTACACAACGTGGCAACTTCACTGGTTTTGACTAATGTATAAATCACCCCCCCTACAGGTGATAAAGGCGACAGAGGGGATAAAGGCACGCCTGGTAAGCAAGGTCTGGAAGGACCCCCCGGCCAACTCGGACCGGTAGGCTTCAAAGGCAGCAAAGGCCAAGCGGGCGCCCCCGGGGACCCCTGCAAGACTCCCCAGTCGTCCTTCTCGGTGGGGCGCCGCAAGTCCCTGCACAGCGTGGACTACTACCAGGCGCTGGTCTTCGACACGGTGTTCGTCAACCCGCACGAGCACTTCAACATGTTCGAGGGCAAGTTCTACTGCTACGTGCCCGGCGTCTACTTCTTCAACGTCAACGTCCACACCTGGAACTTCAAGGAGACCTACCTGCACATCATGCATAACGAGCGGGAGCAGGTGATCCTCTACGCGCAGCCCAGCGAGCGCTCCATCATGCAGAGCCAGAGCGTCATGCTGGAGCTGGCGCGGGACGACCAGGTGTGGCTCCGCCTCTACAAGCGCGAGCGGGAGAACGCCGTCTACAGCGACGACGTGGACGTTTACATCACCTTCAACGGGTACCTGGTGGCGCCCGGTCTCCAGTGACCACGGGTCCGTAGGGGACTTTTAAAGGCCTACTGAAACCCACTACTACCGACCAGGCAGTCTGATAGTTTATACATCAATGATGAAATATTAACATTGCAACACATGCCAATACGACCTTTTTAGTTTACTAAATTGCAATTTAAAATTTTGCGCCAAGTATCCTGTTGAAAACGTCGGTATGACGCGTGACGTCTCGGATTGTAGCGGCGTGTTGTTCCAGCCCGATCCCAGCTATAAATAGTCTGCTTTAAAGGGGAACATTATCACAATTTCAAAAGGGTTAAAAACAATAAAAATCAGTTCCCAGTGGCTAGTTGTATTTTTTGAAGTTTTTTTCAAAATTTTATCGGTCTCGGAATAACCCTAAATAAAGCTTTAAAGTGCCTTATTTTTGCTATCTTCGAAACCACTATCCATTTCCCTGTGACGTCACACAGTGCTGCAAATGTAAACAAACAATGGGAATACCACAGCAAGATATAGCGACATTAGCTCGGATTCAAACTCGGATTTCAGCGACTTAAGCGATTCAACAGATTAGGCATGTATTGAAACGGATGGTTGGAGTATGAAAGTATTGAAGAAGAAACTGAAGTTATTGAGCGAATAGCTATTGACGCTATTCATAGCCATAGCATGGCCGAATAGCTGCGTTAGCATCGCCGGTAAAATGTGCGGACCAAACGATCAGGACTTTCGCATCTTTTGACACGAGAGCAACTTAAATCCGTCGATTGGTAAGTGTTTGTTTCGCATTAAATGTGGGTGGAAGGAAATGTAATATAGTTGCAAATGCATCTACAGGTTATCCATACATCTCTGTGCCATGTCTGCTTTAGCACCGCCGGTATATAGCATGTTAGCATCGATTAGCGTAGCATGTTAGCATCGATTAGCTGGCAGTCAACATCAACAAAACTCACCTTTGTGATTTCGTTGACTATCGTTGCAAATGCATCTGCAGGTTATCCATACATCTCTGTGCCATGTCTGCTTTAGCATCGCCGGTAAAATGTGGAGACACTCTGGCACATTCAATGGGGGTCTGGCGGCAGACACTTTTGCATCTTCGGGCCAGTGGTGCAACTTGAATCCCTCCCTGTTAGTGTTGTTACACCCTCCGACAACACACCAACGAGGCATGATGTCTCCAAGGTTCCAAAAAATAGTAAAAAAAAACGGAAAATAACAGAGCTGGGACCCGGTGTTTGTAATGTGTTGAAAATGAAAATGGTGGGTGGGTTACCTCGGCGACGTCACCTTCTGACGTCATCGCCTCCAGCGTGATAAACAGAAAGGCGTTTAATTTGCCAAAATTCACCCATTTAGAGTTCGGAAATCGGTTAAAAAAATAGATGGTCTTTTTTCTGCACCATCAAGGTATATATTGACGCTTGCATAGGTCTGGTGATAATGTTCCCCTTTAATCGCATAATTACACAGTATTCTGGCCATCTGTGTTGCTGAATCTATTGCAATTTGTTCAATTAATTATGGAGACGTCAAAGAAGAAAGATGTAGGTGGGAAGCGGTGCATTGCGACCGCCTTTAGCAACACAAACACAGCCGGTGTTTCCTTGTTTACTTTCCCGAAGGTGAAGCTTTACTATGGAACAGAGCGGTCAAGCGAGCATGGTTCTATACCGCATGTCAACCGGCAGGTTTCGGTGAGAAAATTGTGGGAATAAGTCGGCTCTTACCGTAGACATGAGTGGAGCTTGCGTCGTTCCTCGTGCACCTGTCAAAGAGGCAGCTGTGACTCTCTTGCCTCCTCCGACCGGCCGCCCCCGACCGTGGGATGCTTCCACCGCAGAGGAGGGGGAAAAAAAGCTCAGCCCGGCCACAACGGCTGCCTTCGCTTCGCCTCCTCAAGAAACGTGGCTTCCCTCAGAGACACTGGCGGTCACCACACCCTTCCGACTTTCAAGTACGACTATATAATCTCACTAAAACACTAGTAACGCAATAAGCAGATAAGGGATTTTCCAGAATTATCCTAGTAAATGTGTCTAATAACATCTGAATCGCTCCCACTGCCCTCGTCTTTTTTTTTTCCTAGTCCTTCACTCTCACTTTCCTCATCCACAAATCTTTCATCCTCGCTCAAATTAATGGGGAAATTGTCGCTTTCTCGGCCCGAATCGCTCTCGCTGCTGGTGGCCATGATTGTAAACAATGTTCAGATGTGAGGAGCTCCACAACCCGTGACGTCACGCGCACATCGTCTGCTACTTCTGATACAGGCAGGGCTTTTTTTATTAGCGACCAAATGTTGAGAACTTCATCGTCGATGTTCTCTACTAAATCCTTTCAGGAAAAATATGGCAATATCGCGAAATGATCAAGTATGACACATAGAATGGACCTGCTATCCCCGTTTAAATAAGAACATCTCATTTCAGTAGGCCTTTAAGAAAGGTGTGGTGCTCTGTTTGTATTCTACCAAGACTGGAACACACCCAGACCAGGACTAGTCCTCCCAGCATGCAAACCACTACACCTCCGTTTTAAAAATGGTGCTTAAACCCAATACAATTCAGGTCAATATGTACTCGGGTGTCCAGAGTGCTCCCGGTAGCTCCTTGACTATGGTCTAGGAAAACAAAATGTCTTATCCTGCACTATTTAAAATGATGTCGCATCCCAATGGGGCACTTTAAATAAAATACTCCATAAATCTCAAGTTGGTTACAGGTTAAATCTGCGTTTTTCTCCTCTTGGCCGACAGCTTCTTCCTCGACCCGTCTACTCTTTTGCGATTGGTCAGGGGTCGAGGGTACAAAGTGCACACTGTAGCTAATTTCTTTTAACAGTTGTTACTATTCTACTATTAGCATGTTAGCTTTTTTTTTTTTGCTAATTTGCCAGGTAAACACCTCAGCGTCAAATGTTTTCTTAGTTGAAACGTTAGTGTGCTAACTTTTTTTAGCTAACATATTTTGGTAATTGATGCACGCTAATCTTGGCATGCTAGCATTTTATTTCTGGCACACATCTCAGAGTAGTATATTTTGGTACTTGAAACATGTCACAGTTAGCATTTTAGCATGCTAACATTAGCTTTTTTAACAGGTATGCACCTCAGCGTCAAATATTTGGTTACCTGATAAATGACACATGTTAGCATGCTAGTTTTTTTTAACGAATGTTGTATGTATCACTTCAATCATATTTTGGTACTTTATGCACGCTAATGTTAGCATGCTAGCATTTTAAACATTTATTTGAGGCACATATCTTAGTGTAATATATTTTGGTATTTGACACATCACAGTTAGCATTTTAGCAGGCTAACATTAGCATGTTAGCTTTTTTAACACATACACACTTCAGCCTTAAATATTTTGTTACCTGATAAATGATATATGTTAGCATGCTAACATTAGTATGTCAGTGTTTTAGCAATGTTATATGTATCACTTCAGTCAAATTTTGGTACTTGATGCACACTAATGTTAGCATGCTAGCATTTTAAACATTTATTTCAGGCACACATCTTAAAGTAATATATTTTGGTACTTAACACATGTTACAGTTAGCATTTTAGCATGATAAAATTAGCATGTTAGCTTTTTTAACAGGTATGCACCTCAGCAACAAATATTTTGTTACCTGATAAATTATATATGTTAGCATGCTAACATTAGTATGCTAGTTTTTTAGCAATGCTGTTGGTATCACTTCAGTCATATTTTGGTACTTGATGCACACTAATGTTAGCATGCTAGCATTTTAAACATTTATTTCAGGCACACATCTCAGAATTATGTATTTTGGTACTTGACACATGTCATAGTTAGCATGCTAACATTAGCATATTAGCTTTCTTAATAGGTATACACCTGAGCGTCAAATATTGTGTTACCTGACAAAATACATATGTCAGCATGCTAACATTAGTGTGCTAGTTTTTTTTTTTAAACTAATGTTGTATGTATCACTTCAGTCATATTTTGGTACTTGATGCTTGCTAATGTTAGTATGCCAGCATTTTAAACATTTATTTCAGGCACACATCTCAGAGTAATATTTTTTTGGTACTTGACACATGTCACAGTTAGCATTTTAACATGCTAACATTAGCATGTAAGCTTGTTTAACAGGTATACACCTCAACGTCAAATACGTTGTTACTTGATTAAACATACCCGTTAGCATGCTAGCTTTTAAAGCCAATTGTGTAGGTAAACACCTCAGTCATATTTTGATAGATGATGCATGATATAGTTAGCTGGCTAGCATCTTAAACACATTTTTCAGGCACACACCTCAGAGTAATATATTATGGTACTTGACACAACGTACCGTTAGCATTTTAGCATGTTATCCTTTTTAATAGGTACACACCTCAGCGTAAAAAAATTTGTTCGCTGACAAATGAAACCTGTTAGCATGTTAACGTTAATATTGTGCCTTTTTTTTAAAGCTAATTTTGTAAGTATACACCACAGTCATATTTTGGTGCTTGATGCATGCTAACTTTAGCAGGCTAGCATTTTAAAAACAAAATTCAGGTACACACACATTTACAGTAATATATTTTTCTACTTGACAAATGATACAGTGAGCATTTTACAATGCTAACATTAGCAATAGCAAAACAGTACCACCATTTTTTACAGTAAAAAGCTGGCAGCTCAGTTGCCAAAAACAGCGGTACTGTTTTTCCTAGTCTTCAATATATATATATTTGTTTTTTTGTCCTGTCCAGCTTCTCAGGCAAATCATATAGTTGATGTTGATGCCCATATCGGCTGTTCAGAATTACTTTACAAAAGAGAAGTGTAGGATACTTCTCTTGTTGCCTTATTTGTATTTGACTTTATTAAATGTATTTATATTATCATTTGGTGCTAATCTAAAGTCTTAACAAGCTGCTACGCTTCATACTGCCTCTGTCAGTACGTCTCTGCATCACCCAGCATTGTCTCACCCACAGAACCATCTGATTGGTTACACGCAGAGCGGTAACAGCCAATCAGCAGTGCATATTCAGGGTGCATGTAACAGCCAATCAGCAGTGAGTATTCAGAGCGCACGGAGTCAGTGCTCACGGCAGAGGCAGGCAGAGAGGAGAGACGGTGTGGGTTAGCAGAAAGGTGTTTAGCAGGTGAGCATAATGCAGCGGACTCTGCCCAAATTATAATAAACACCTCCTTTGTCAACTACTAGTAACATCACTATGAGCCCGTCGACGTTCTAGAAACATAAGCGGCAGCTCAGCTCGCTTGCAGTCATTGAGGTGAAGGCTAAATAGCTTTTAGCGTAACGTTAGCTCATTTTGCGGTGTGTGCATGCGTACATGCATGTATGTGTTACGGACAGCAAAGCCCTGTCTGTCTGAAAGAAAGACCAGCATTATTGACCTACAGTTAACAACTAAGGTATTTCCCTTTACCTTTTTCTGTGTTGAAGCAGCAAAAGTGTACATTATGTTAAATGAAGAGTTTCTGTCTCTGATAGTATATATAATGATGTAACAGCATCATAAAGCCTACATGAACTCCATAGTGTTCAGGGATGAATAGTCTCTCCTATTGCTATTGTACTATTTTTTCAGCTATAATTACATTAATCATTAGTAATGTAGCAGCATAGTTTTGAATGGCAGGGTCCCTGCTATCACATGTTGATAAAAATATAGCATTTACATAATAAAAATCAACTACAGGCTCCCCAAATGCTGTAATAAATTAAGCATCATGAGTTGAGCATATGTCAGCATGTGGGCGCACTTTTAACTCTTTTTTTTTCAAACGCTTATTGCAAAAGCTTATTTACAGTAAGTCATTATTTTGTCTTAATAAGTCAATATTTAGTAAGTAAAAATAATGACATACTTAGTACCTCAGGTAACTAGGACTGTTTTGTGTTTTGTTTTTACTTTACGGAAAAAATATCAAGATGTATACCGTATATTGTCATTCAGCATACGGAGCGGAAAACACAACCAAAAATTGTAGGCTTTTTCAAGCGACGAAGCCGGCCTACTTCACCACAGTCTGTAGCCCCTCCAGGCAGCGAAATTACAAATTACACTGTTCCTTACACCCACTCAGCCCCTTCCCCGTCCGTCTGCCTGTTCCGGGTGACCCCCCTTGGACAAATGGACAAAACTAATACATTTAGTAAGAAAATATAATGAGGCATATTGTTTCCAGGCTTTCGTGGGCCAAATATAATGATGTGGCGGGCCTTGAGTTTGACACCTGTGTAATAATGGATTATATAAACTAGCTGAACACAACATTTACTTTTTAGCTTTGTTTTATAGATGATTTAGTGTCTAATAATGTATCCTATTCATTGTCAATGAACTGGATGTTTGCACAGAATGCTGAGGGCCAATAAAAAAACGAGCTGCGGGCCTAAAATGTCCTCCAGGGCGCACGTTGGACAGCCCTTGTTGGAATAGCTTGAACCATAACAAAACCCGTTTGTGCTTGAAGTCAAACCGTGGTTCATGGAAGACATTTTTTCCGCTTATCAGTCGTGGTAGTGGGGGTGCTGGTCTCAGGAGGGAGGCCCGGACTTCCTGTTCCAGATTGAATCCCTCCAGTGTGTCCTAAAGGTCTAGCCCGGGGCCTCCTTCTGGCGTCTGGACTAGAATCCCCCGCAACCTCGTCTTACTCGTCCAAAACTCTCATCTTATCCCCAAGGGTTCTTTAACCCACGCAGGAAACATATTTCCTTGCTTCTATCGGCCATCTTGCTCTTCCTCGCACTTTCCAAAGCTTGTGACCAGAAACTTTGATAGCGTACAGTACAAAAGTACAACATTAAAGCATGTATATTAAATAAAAATCATTGAAACGTGTATGTATTTGGTCTTATTGGGAGTATTAATGTGACAAATACTGTTTGTTTTACCGCATTTGTAAGGCTAAAAGCTAGATAGCATTATTTTTTTAGCTGATTCTACAGAAACATAATTAAGAAATATAAGTAAAAATTTTCATATTTTACACTCTTAAAGTATTACTTTTGTAAAATGGCTTTTAAATGAGCTTCAATGGTAAAAAAAACAACAACAGCATTTTAGCAACGAGCTAGCTTACGTGACACAATGCTATTTGTTAGCGATGTTTTACTAGCTGGTTTGATATTTAATTGATTAAATGAAGAAAGAGTAATACAAGAGTTAAATTGCTTTAAAATGAACTTTAATGGCAAAAAGTACACTTTTGGAAATGAGCCAATGCCATTTTGTTGATGGCATTGGATTTTGGTACTTGACACATGTCATAGTTAGCATGCTAACAGTAGCATGTTAGCTTTCTTAATAGGTATACACCTTAGCGTCAAATATTGTGTTACCTGACAAATTACATATGTCAGCATGCTAACATTAGTGTGCTAGTTTTTTTTAAACTAATGTATGTATCACTTCAGTCATATTTTGGTACTTGATACATGCTAGTGTTAGTATGCCAGCATTTTAAACATTTATTTCAGGCACACATCTCAGAGTAATATATTTTGGTACTTGACGCATGTCACAGTTAGCATTTTAACATGTGAACATTAGCATGTAAGCTTGTTTAACAGGTATACACCTCAAAGTCAAATATGTTGTTACTTGATGAATTATACCCGTTAGCATGCTAGCTTTTTAAGCTAATTGTGTAGGTAAACACCTCAGTCCTATTTTGATAGATGATGTATGATATAGTTATCAGGCTAGCATCTTAAACACATTTTTCAGGCCCACACCTCAGAGTAATATATTATAGTACTTGACACAATGCACCGTTAGCATTTTAACATGTTAAGCATGTTAGCCTTTTTAATAGGTACACACCTCAGCGTGAAATTTTTTGTTTGCTGACAAATGAAACCAGTTAGAATGCTAACGTTAACATTCTAACTTTTTTTTAAAACTAATTTTGTCAGTATACACCACAGTCATATTTTGAGGCATGATGCATGATAACTTTGGCAGGCTAGCATTTTAAAATAATTTTTCAGGTACACACACACATCACAGTAATATATTTTTCTACTTGACAAATGCTACTGTGAGCATTTTAGAATGCTAACATTAGCAATAGCAAATCGTTAAATGTCAATATTTGACCTCGTATTAAAGCATTACATGTGATAAATGACTTTAAAATGAACTTTAACGGCAAAAAATACACTTTCGGAAAGGAGCTAGCTAACCTAACAATGCCATTTTGTTGATGGTGATATTTTACAAGCTTGTTTTATACAAATATATTGAATAAATATGGTGAAAAAAAATAAATCATTGAACGTTAATATTTGACACCCTATTAAAGCATAACGTATGTTAAATGGCTTTAAAATGAGCCTTAACTGCAAAAAATACACTTTTGGAAATGTGCTGGCTAACCTAACACAATGCTATTTTGTTGATGGTGATATTTTGCTAGCTTGTTTTATACAAATACATTGAATAAATATGGTAACAAATCGTTGAATATTAATATTTGACAACGTCTTAAAGCATTATAGGCGTTAAGTGGCCTTAAAATGAGCTTTAACGGCAAAAAATACACTTTTGGAAATGAGCTCGCTAACCTAACAATGCCATTTTGTTGATGGTGATATTTTGCTAGCTTGTTTTATACAAATACATTGAATAAATATGGTTAAAAAAAAATCATTGAACGTTAATATTTGACACCCTATTAAAGCATAACGTATGTTAAATGGCTTTAAAATGAGCCTTAACAGCAAAAAATACACTTTTGGAAATGCGCTCGCTAACCTAACACAATGCTATTTTGTTGATAGTGATATTTTACTAGCTTGTTTTATACAAATACATTGAATAAATATGGTAACAAATCGTTGAATATTAATATTTGACACCCTATTAAAGCATTACAGGCGTTAAGTGGCTTTAAAATTAGCTTTAACTGCAAAAAATACACTTTTGGAAATGAGCTCGCTAACCTAACACCATGCTATTTTGTTGATAGTGATATTTTGCTAGCTTGTTTTGTACAAATAAGTTGAATAAATATGGTAACAAATCATTGAATGTTAATATTTGACACCCTATTAAAGCATTACGTGTGTTAGATGGCTTTAAAATGAACTTTAACGGCAAAAAATACACTTTTGGAAATGAACTCGCTAACCTAACACAATGCTATTTTGTTGATGGTGGTATTTTACCATCTTGTTTTATACAAATACATTGAATAAATATGGTAACAAATCGTTGAATATTAATATTTGACAACGTCTTAAAGCATTATAGGCGTTAAGTGGCTTAAAAATTAGCTTTAACTGCAAAACATACACTTTTGGAAATGAGCTCGCTAACCTAACACCATGCCATTTTGTTTATGGTGATATTTTACTAGCTTGTTTTATACAAATACATTGAATAAATATGGTAAAAAAAAGTCATTGAACGTTAATATTTGACACCCTATTAAAGCATAACGTATGTTAAATGGCTTTAAAATGAGCCTTAACAGCAAAAAATACACTTTTGGAAATGCGCTCGCTAACCCAACACAATGCTATTTTGTTGATAGTGATATTTTAATAGCTTGTTTTATACAAATACATTGAATAAATATGGTAAAAAATCATTGAATGTTATTATTTGACACCCTATTAAAGCATTACAGGCGTTAAGTGGCCTTAAAATTAGCTTTAACGGCAAAAAATACACTTTTGGAAATGAGCTAGCTAACCTAACACAATGCTATTTTGTTGATGGTGATATTTTGCTAGCTTGTTTAATACAAATACATTGAAAAAATATGGTAACAAATCGTTGAATATTAATATTTGACAACGTGTTAAAGCATTGTAGGCGTAAGTGGCTTAAAAATTAGCTTTAACTGCAAAAAATACACTTTTGGAAATGAGCTCGCTAACCTAACACCATGCCATTTTGTTTATGGTGATATTTTACTAGCTTGTTTTATACAAATACATTGAATAAATATGGTAAAACAAAATCGTTGAACGTTAATATTTGACACCCTATTAAAGCATAACGTATGTTAAATGGCTTTAAAATGAACTTTAACTGCAAAAAATACACTTTTGGAAATGAGCTCGCTAACCTAACACAATGCTATTTTGTTGATAGTGATATTTTGCTAGCTTGTTTTATACAAATAAGTTGAATAAATATGGTAACAAATCATTGAATGTTAATATTTGACACCCTATTAAAGCATTACGTGTGTTAGATGGCTTTAAAATGAACTTTAAAGGCAAAAAATACACTTTTGGAAATGAGCTGGCTAACTTAACACAATGCTATTTTGTTGATGGTGATATTTTACCATCTTGTTTTATACAAATACATTGAATAAATATGGTAGCAAATCGTTAAATGGTAATATTTGACACCCTATTAAAGCATTACAAGTGTTAAATAGCTTTAAAATGAGCTTTAAATGCACAAAATGGACTTTTGGAAATGAGCTAGATAACCAAACACAATGCTATTTTGTTGATGGTGATATTTTACTAGCTTGTTTTACATAAAGTAATTGAATAATACAGCAAGAACAGCTGGTTTTGAATATTTGACACATTATTAAAGTAGTACATTTGTAAAATGGATTTAGAATTTACTTTAATGGCAAACAATACATTTTGGAATTGAGCTAGCAAAACCAACACAGTGCTATTTTGTTGATACCAATGTTTTACTAGCTTGTTTTACATTAAATTGATTAACTGGATAAAGAATAAAACAAGAGTTAAATAATAAAACAAGACTTAAATTGCTCTCACATGAACTTTAATGCTGCGATGAGTTGGCGACTTGTCCAGGGTGTACGCTGCCTTCCGCCCGATTGTAGCTGAGATAGGCACCAGCGCCCCCCGCGACCCCAAAGTGGTAGAAAATGGCTGGATGAACTTTAATCGCAAAAAATACACTTTTGGAAATGAGCTAGCTAACCTAACAATGCCATTTTGTTGACGGTGATATTTTACTAGCTTGTTTTATACAAATACATTGAATAAATATGATAAAAAAACTGTTGAATGGTAATATTTGACACCCTATTAAAGCATGATAGGTGGTAAGTGACTTTAAAATGAGCTTTAACCGCAAAAAATGCACTTTTGGAAACGAGCTAACTAACCTAAAAAAATGCCATTTTGTTGATAGAGATATTTTATTAACTTATTTTACATAAATTGATTGAATATACAGAGTAAAAACAGTATAAATCAGATTTCTGATACCATATTAAAGCAATACAAGTATTAAATGGCTTAAAATGTTTTAAAAGGCAAAAAGTATGCATTTTTAGAAATGAGCTAACCTTCCTGACACAATGCCATTTGGGCGATAGCGATATTTTACTAGCTTGTTTTACATAAATTTATTTAAAAAAACTATAGTAAAAACAGCTGAATTGTATTGTTTGACCCGTTGTAAAAGTATTACAATTGTAAAATTGCTTTAAAATGAGCTTTAACAGTAACAAGTACACTTTTAGAAAGGAGCTAGCTAATCCGACACAATGCCGTTTTGTTGGACAGTGATTTTTACTAACTTGTTTAATACAAATTCATTAAATAAACAGTAGAAATTGATGATATTTTACTAGCTTGTTTTACATAAATTTATTGAAAAAACTATAGTAAAAACAGCTGAATTGTATTGTTTGACCCCTTGTAAAAGTATTACAATTGTAAAATTGCTTTAAAATGAGCTTTAATAGTAACAAATACACTTTTAGAAAGGAGCTAGCTAACCTAACACAATGCTATTTTATTTACATTGATATTTTACATAAATTGATTAAATAAACATAACAACAACAGTTGGATTTAATAATTGACACCCTATTAATGTATAACATTTGTAAAATTGCTTTAAAATGTGTTTTAACGGCAACACATTTTAGAAATGAAACGTGCTAGCCGACTTGACACGATGACATTGCGTTAAAAGAAAGATATTTTTACTGGCTTGTTTTACATGAATGTGTTCCAAATATATAAAGAACAGTTTAATTGCAACATTTAGTGCCCTATTAAAGCACTGAAAGCATCAAATTGCTTTAAAATGAGTCTTTAAAGTGCAAGAATACACTTTTAGTAATGAGCTAGCTTACCTGACCCACGGCCATTTTGTTGATAGCAATAATTGACATGAATGCATTGAATACAAATATATTAAAAAATATGTTTACACGAACAAATAAAATAAAGATTTTAATAACAGTTAAATTGTAAGATTTAAAACCTATAACAAGTGTCAAATGTAAAAAAAAAATAAAAAAATAAAAAATTTAATAATAAAGAAGCTCTTACCTGACATGCCGCCATTTTGTGGAAGTCGTCGCCGGGCAGAGTCACGTGACAGTCATGTGACAACCACCGCAACCTCTTTCCTATTCTTTTGAAGTCAAGCACAAAGGAGCACAGGACGCATTTTAATGCATTAGAACAGGGGTCGGGAACCTTTTTTGGCTGAGAGAGCCAAGAAGTCAAAATATTTTAAGATGTATTTCCGTAAGAGCCATATAATATTTTTTTTTAACACTAATCACAGCAAAACACGTGCATTTTTAAGAAAGATAAACATTTCTAGAGAGGTCTCTTATTCTTTGTTATAACATTGTTATTCTGAAGCTAACTGTGGAGGGGGCGTAGCCTGCGGGCCTGCAGCGAAGCGGGGTGTTGCCAGTACCGGCCTGGAAATCAGCGACAGGTGGGTAGATGGTCCCACCTGGGCCTTTTTATTTGATCCCCTGTCGCTATGTTATAAGCAACAGCCAGGAGGAGAGACGGGCTTGGGGCTAGAAACCAAGCGAGAACGAAAGAGAAAAAGACAATTGCTGGAAAGCAACTGAGAGACTTATTGAAAAATAAAACAATATTGTAACCCTGAAACAGGCTCTCATGTCAGTGCTTGGTGGTCTGAAGAATCCCTGGAGGGCAAGCCCCACCCTAACCAATAATAAATAAATACCTTTTTACCAACTTCTTGAACATAAAAATGCATGAGAATGTTTTATATTTTGAACGTTATTTCTAACACTGGGATTACAAGTGGAATTATTCATTCTTTATCGTGTTAAGCAATGTCAGCTCAGATTTATCCGAGAGCCAGATGCAGTCATCAAAAGAGCCACATCTGGCTCTAGAACCATAGGTTCCCTACCCCTGCATTAGAATCATCTTCTTTCTTTTTACAAAGATTTTTATGCTTGTATGATATTTAGAGAGCTTTATTTAGATTATTGAAATGACCCGACTACAATAATAAAAACATGTCAACGGCAAGACATGTCAACATGTCTAGCCTTTAAATAGACTCCCTTTTTAGACCAGTTGATCTGCCGTTTCTTTTCTTTTTC
This sequence comes from Nerophis ophidion, assembly GCF_033978795.1. Taxonomy (NCBI): domain Eukaryota; kingdom Metazoa; phylum Chordata; class Actinopteri; order Syngnathiformes; family Syngnathidae; genus Nerophis; species Nerophis ophidion. The sequence continues at coordinate 86,097,084 of NC_084611.1, forward strand.
TTCTATGTCCCACTCTCCCTTGTGGAGGGGGTCCGGTCCGATCCGGTGGCCATGTACTGCTTGCCTGTGTATCGGCTGGGGACATCTCTGCGCTGCTTATCCGCCTCCGCTTGGGATGGTTTCCTGCTGGCTCCGCTGTGAACGAGATTCTCGCTGCTGTGTTGGATCCGCTTTGGACTGGACTCTCATGACTGTGTTGGATCCATTATGGATTGAACTTTCACAGTATCATGTTAGACCCGCTCGACATCCATTGCTTTCCTCCTCTCCAAGGTTCTCATAGTCATCATTGTCACCGACGTCCCACTGGGTGTGAGTTTTCCTTGTCCTTATGTGGGCCTACCGAGGATGTCGTAGTGGTTTGTGCAGCCCTTTGAGACACTAGTGATTTAGGGCTATATAAGTAAACATTGATTGGTTAATTGAATCATAAGTCAATATATATATCTATATTTTTTTTTGTAAAGGCATAATTTTGTAGTCATACTGATCGAAACAAAAGAAGCGCGTGTTTAACG
>NC_084611.1:86102601-86105101 GCF_033978795.1 Nerophis ophidion
GGGTAACGAGGGGGTCATTCATCGGATTTGGCAACCAGGCTTGCTCGTTTGGAAACGCCCCTTTTTGCAACGTCACTTATTTTATTTAAAAGCCGCAAATATTGAAATACCCCGGATGTCGTTGTTTGTGCCGTAAAAAAAAAGCTTTGTGTTGTTTTTTTAAATAAAATAAAATAAATAAATGAAAAAAAATTGATGCTGTATTGACATTTTAACATTAGCATGCTAATGTATTTTTTAGTGGCATTTTGGCAAATTTTTAAAACCTTTTTTTTTTAAACCTTAATTTCATGGCTGTTGAGAGCCATCTACATTTTGCAAGTATGCTAATGTTAGCGTGCTAACTTTTTCTGCTGCTACTTTTACTGATTTTATTCTTTTGAGCCAACAAACCATGGATTTTAAAACTTGCTTAAAACATAGAAGTATACCAACTTTTCCTATGTTATCATGCTAATATGAGAATGCTATAATGTTTAGTAGCATTTTGGAAAAACTTTTTAAACCCTTTTTTTTAAACCTCAAATTCATTGCTGTTGAGAGCCATCTGCATTTTGCAGGTATGTTAACCTTAGCATGCTAACTTTTTATGCTGGTATTTTTACTGATTTTATTCTTTTGAGCCAACAAACCATGGCTTTTAAAACTTGGTTAAACCTTAGATGTACACCAACTTTTCCAATGTTATCATGCTAACATGAGAATGCTAGCATTGTTGATAAAATTTTGGCAAATTTTTCAAATACATTTTTTAAAATCTAAAATTAATTTGAGAGCCAACTGCATTTTGCAAGTATGCTAACTGTTCCATTGCTAACAAGCTAATGTTAGCAAGCTAACTTTTTATGCTGGTATTTTTACTGATTTTATTCTTTTGAGCCAACAAACCATAGATTTTAAAACTTGCTTAAAACATAGAAGTACGCCAACTTTTCCACTGTTATCATGCTAACATTGGAATGCTAAAATTTTTAAAATCATTTTTTTTTAATCCAAAATTCATTTGAGAGCCAGCTGCATTTTGCAAGTATGCTATCTGTGCAGTTGCTAACAAGCTAACGTGAGCGTGCTAACTTTTTATGCTGGTATTTTTACTGATTTTATTTGTTGGAGCCAACAAACCATGGCTTTTAAAACTTGCTTAAAACTTAGAAGTACACCAACTTTTCCAATGTTATCACGTCAACATGAGAATGCTAAAATTTTTAGTATCATTTTGGCACATTTTTTAAATTATTTTGATTCAAAAATTCATGGCTTCTGAGATTAATCTGCATTTTGCAAGTATGCTAACTGTTCCATGATAACAAGCAAATGTTAGCATGTGATTATTTTAAGTAATTTTGATTATTTACCTAAAATTCATAGATTTTGCGACATGTCTCCATCTCGCAATAACAAGATAATGTTAGCATGCTAACATTTTATGCCAGCATTTTAACTCATTTTGATCATTTAAACTAAAAAATAACGGATTTTGAGACTTGTTTCCATCTTGCAAGTGTGCTAATTGTTCCCATGATAACAGGCTAACATTAGCATGCCTGCATTTTGCCAAATTTTGATCATTTAAACATAACATTTTTGGATTTTGAGACTTGTTTCCGTCTTGCAAGTGTGCTAAATGTTCCCATGATAACAAGTAAACATTAGCATGCTAACATTTTAAGCTATCAATTTAACTAATACTAGTCATTTAAACGTAAAACTCATACATTTGAGACTTGTTTCCATCTTGCAAGTATGCTAACTGTTGCCATGATATCAAGCAATAAATAGCATGCTAACATGTTATTCTAGCAATTTAACTAATTCTGTAAATGTAAACCTAAAATTAGTAAATTTTGAGACTTGTCTACATCTGACAAGTATGCTACTTGTTGCTATGATAACAAGCTAACGCTAACATGCTAACATTTTATGCCCTCATTTTTTTTAACAAATTTTGATCATTTAAGCCTAACATTTTTGAGACTTGTTTCCATCTTGCAAGTAAGCTAATTGTTCCATTGATAAAAAGCTAATGTTAGTATGCTAATGTTTTATGCTAGCCTTTTAGTTTCAATCCACCGCGGGCCTAAAGTTTACAGCTCAGGTAGCATAGATAGAGAGATATGCTAACTGTTCCCACAAAAACAAGAAAACATTATCATGCTAACGTTTTAGCTAATTGATCATTTAAACGTAAAATCCATGGATTTTGAGACTTGTCTCCATCTCGCAATAACAAGATAACGTTAGCATGCTAACATTTTAAGCCAGCATTTTAACAAATTTTGATCATTTAAACTCAAAATTTGTGGATTTTGATACTTGTATCTATCTCTTACATATGCTAACTGTTCGCATAATAACAAGCTAATGTTAGCATGCTAACACTTTATGCCAACATTTTAAAAAATCTTGATCATTTAAACAGAAAACTTGCGGATTTTTTAGACTTGTTTCCATCTTGCAAGTATGCTAACCGTTCCATTGATAACAAGTTAATGTTAGCATG